>NC_056748.1:1100554495-1100851995 GCF_019279795.1 Protopterus annectens | reverse complement strand
CATTTATAATGGACAAGTCCAGAATTGGATGCGATGATTTGTCTTATGGGTTCCAGGAAAAGTCTTGAATAAAAACCTTGTCCCTTTTCCTTTTCTGGTACTGATTGAATAGCCCTCATATTCATGAGGGACATAACTTGTTTCTGGGCCTCTGCCCACTGATTTGGAGGCAGATCTGGCCATTCATTTGGTATTGGCAACATGTGGAAATGAAATCTGTATCCCTGGGATACTATATTTAAAACCCACTTGTAATTAGATGCCAATTTCTTGCATGAAGTGCCAGCCCCCCCCCCCCAATGGGGCCACCAAAAGATAAGTGCTTGGAGATGGCAGAAGAAAGTCATTGAGACTGTTTACCATAGGAAGGTGCCTTGTTACTTCCAGATTTGGAGGTGGAGGCACCCTATTGTTTTGTTCTGTAAGTTCCTTGTGACTGAAACCTGGAGCCTTTGTACTGTCTGGGTTTGACCTGAGCGGCTCTGGTGGGTACTGGAAAGGACCAGTTCTTAGTATGACAGTGCCTACTGAACCTGAGTGGCTGCACTTGTGGGAAATCTTTTATAGTTTGCATAGATTTAGCTTTATCTTCCGTCTTTTTCAAAACTTCTTCTGCCTTATTACCAAATAGACTGTCCTGCTGTAAAGGAGCATCCAACAATTTTGCTTTAACATGATCAGGCAGATTTTGCTCCTTAAACCAAGTATGCCTTCTTATCACAAATCCAGTTACAGCGGCCCTGCAAGAGGCCTCCAAAGAATCAAAACCACATTGCAAAGTATGCTTTCCAACTTGTTCAGCTGAATGCAATAAATCCTGTAACTCTATTTTCCACACAGTCAGAAATCAACATCATTTCATAGGTTCATAGGTAGGTACTAGGCTATCGGCCCAAGGGCCTACATAAGCCTAGCCAACAAGGTTCCCTGGCTTACGCCACCCAAGAAGGTGGTGCAGCGGTTAACGTTGTCACCTCACAGCAAGAGGTTCTCCGGTTCGATTCTCGGCTGGGGTGCCTTCAAAGTGGAGTTTGCATGTTCTCCCTGTGTTCGCGTGGGTTTCCTCCGGTTTCCTCCCACATTCCAAAGACATGCATCTGAAGCATTTCTCCCCGGGCCTCCACTGAAAACAGGCTCTGTGGAACCTAGTCGGACATTCCCGGTCAACAAATGTTAAATAAAAAAAAAAAATAAAAAATAAATATTTTCCTGTGCCACTGTCGAGCAGAGACACAGAAGTGATCCCCGGGGTGTATTTCCTATTTCCCATCCACTCAAGATTTTTCTCGAGTGCTAATGAAGAACTTTGCTTGACATAGATGGGTAGCCTGTTCCAGAGTATGGGAAGTCTCTCTTGGGATAGGAATCTATCCCTCCAGCATGTCCTGTTTATTGTGGTGACAAGGTTTAGGTCCCTAGAGCATGTAGCTTGGGGGGATTGGGATTTCTTTAGGTGTAGCATGGCCAACAGCTCTAGGTTTGACACAGCTTTATATGTTAGGCAGAGATCACCTCGGAGTAGGCGATATGCTACGAAGTAAAGCTGGAGTTTTTTGAGACCGTCAGTGTAGGGCATTTGTTTGAGTCCAGTAATCCTCTTTGTGAGGTACTTCTGTGGCCTTTCCAGCTGCAGCAGATGTCTTGTGAGGTACATTCCAAAAGGGGCTTTGTACTCTATAATGGGTCTAATGAGTGTCGAGTAGAGGGGAATGATGACCTCTTTTTTCCTGGATGAGAACCCTTTTATGATGAGGTGTGTCACATAGAAGGGCTTCCTGACTACTGTGGCGATGTGACTATCAAAGGAGAGACTACTGTCCACCTAGGTCCCAAGGTCTCTTATCACGCATTCGGTGTTAAGTAAATTGCTGCCTATGGGGTAGTTCATGGGTACAGAGTTTTTAACAAAGGGGTGACACTGCACTTTTTGGCATTGAGCTTGAGGCCATGGCTCTGACACCAGGCATCTGTCTCAGAGGCCCTTCTGTAGGATGTTCACATCATTTGGGGACTTGACTATGGCTCCTAGTTTGCAGTCATCTGCAAACTTCGTTAGCCAGAGGCCTTCTGTGTTTGGCATCTACTTCTCTGAAGTACAGGCTAACAGGAGAGGTCCCAGGACGGACCCCTGTGGTACTCCACTTGTCACTGGTTTGAGGTCAGATTTGGAGTCTGCAACTTTTACAGTGTGGGTTCTGTCAGTGAGCCAGTTGGCAACCCATCTTGTGACGTAGGGATTTATGCCTAGTTTACTGAGTTTAGCTATAATTCCAAAATGGGGGATGGTGTCGAAAGCCTTGGTGAGGTCAAGACAGGCTGTGTGAACCACCTTACCCTCATCTACGGCTTTGGTGACTGCCTCAAAGAAGTCGATCAGGTTCAGGAGGCATGATCTGCCTTTCACAAACCCGAACTGGGTGGGATCCAGAATTTGGAGGTTACCAATGTCTGTTTATGAGTTCCATGATGATACATTCCACAGCCTTGCAGACCAGGTCATCATTTTCTGTTTAAGTAGGCCCATGACATGCTGCTGATATTTAAGCATATGAAAATGACAGTTTAAAGCCCTGACTGCCGAGGTTGCAGATGTGTAAACTTTCTTACCCCATCTATCCAGTGCCCTGGAGTCTCTATCAGAAGAGGTAAGATTTTTAGCAGTAGAGGCCTTAACGCCCTTGGGATCCTGAGAAATGGTTTCAGGGTCAGCAGTAGGGTTTTTAAAAAGGAATTTATAGGAGTCAGGAATCCTGTAATATCTGTCTGGCTTACTAGGAGCCGGAGGCAGGGAATCAGGAGCCATGCTGGATTCTGAGAAAACATCAACAATGTCTAGAACAGGAGGTATAGCCAAAGGCCTATGCTGAGGAAGAAGGAAATCCCTAAGCCTCTTTTTAGATTCTGAAAAATCCTGACTCTCCCAGTGAAAATGTTCCCTTAAGGTATGCAAAGCTTTTCCAAAAGAAAAATCCTCAGGAGGAGAAGCAGAAGGGATGGATTCTTCTGCATCAGAGTCCTCATAAGGTGGAATAGATAATTCCTGATCAGAAGAGGAATCAGAAGAAATGGAAACCTGATCTGATGATTCATAATCCGTGCCTTGCCTAGGCCTCTTAGCTGGAGGGGGATGGGAACCCCTGATCAAGGTAATTAAATCCTCAGCCATTTTGATCATTTGTTTTTTTTAGGCATAGGGGCCTGTGCACGTGGCCCAAGCTTCGTTTTTTTTAGACATAGAAGTTGATTTTGGCCTAGGTTTTGAAGAGGGCATCTGTTTAATATACAAATCTTTAGGCCTGAAAACACCTTCAGAAGCCAGTGCCTGCTCAGCGGCTCCGGACCCATCTAAGGTAGAGACATCCGCAGGTACAATACTTAAAGTGTCTCGTGGCATACCAGACCCCGAATGGGTCTCAGTAGAGGCCTGCAAATCAAAAGTAGCAGGTATTAGGGGCTGCGAAAGCGCCTCACTGAGTACCGGCGAACCAGCGACTGGCTTAGGAGAAGCTTCGTTGTCGGTTTTGGACCTCGACGGTCTGTCTCTTTTTCCTTGCGATTTTTTGTGTATTCCAGTAGTCAGATTGCCAACAGACGACATTTCTGGATAGATAAATCTTGAGCCAAAATATTCAGATGCAAAAATATACCGACGCTTAATAGTGCGTTGATTAAATTTAGCACAAAACCCACAGCAAGGCACTTTGTGGTCAGGGCCTAGGCAAGGAATACAGTACAAATGAAAATCCTTATGAGGTATTTGCTTTCCACAAGTAATACAATTATTAACTTTTACTGACATCGGTAAGGAGCAAGAAAAAGTTTCCCCAACAGGGTACTTAGCTTTAGGTTGAAGACTTTGGTTCTGAAACTTGAAAATGAAAATTTCAGGAGTCGGCTGACCGGCACTTGCAAACTGCTTCTGCTTCGGGCACCACGTGGCAAGAAAGACTGATGAAAATGGCGTCGGCTGCATGTTTTATACCCCAGACATCATGAAAGAAGGGACAGCAACCGACGCAGGACCCAAGACTTTGTTAATCAGACCGACTGAGGGCAACCTGCCAGCAGATTACCCAAATGTAATAACTGCAACAGTGAAACAAGAAGAACATCTGATAGTGCATAGAGCCTGCCCTGAAGCGAACAAATTTCCTGCAAGATTCCCCTATGGAGATGTGCAGGTAAGCTTCTTTCAAGTCCAGGGTTGCCAGCCAGGGATCCTTGGCTTGCAAAGGAAACAGCTGTTGGCGAGTTAGCATTCTGAATTTTGGAACCATCAAAAAGGTGTTGTGACTAGATAAATCCAGGACAGGATGCCAGGAGTTCTATTTTCTGGGAACCAGGAACAGTCTTGAATAAAAGCCTTGTCCCCTTTGTTCTGCTGGGACAGGTTGAATAGCCTTGATGCTGAGGAGATAAAAGTAGTTGCTTTTGGGGCTCCGCCCATTGGTTTGGGGGGAGGTCTGGCCATCCACTTAGGGCTGGGAGTGAGTGGAAGTGGAATCTGTATCCTAGGGAAACAGATGTTTAAAACTAGTTTGTCTTGGGTAATGTATTCCCAGTTTTTTGCATGCTGGGCGAGTTTTCCTCCTAAAGGTGCAAGTACTTGAGCAAGGCTTGGGGGAGTTAAGGATAAGTCATTGTGCAAGTTTACCATAGGGGGGTGCCTTACTACTCCATGTTTTGGATGTGGGAGCACACCACTGCTTATCTGTGCATAACCTGAGACTGAAGTCTTGGGGGTCTGCTGCCCCTGGGTTTGGACTGAGAAGGCCTGGAAGAGACTGGAAAAGACCAGTTCTTTGAAGGCCGATGCCTACTGAATCTGGCTGGCTGTACTCGTAAGAAATCTTTAACAGTTTGCATAGATTTAGCTTTCTCCTCCATACTTTTGACAACTTGGTTTAAGGGTGCATCCAGTAATTTTGCTTTGACATGATCTGGCAAGTTTTGTTCCTTAAGCCAAGCATGCCTTCTAAGAACATACCCAGTGACAGCAGCCCTACAAGATGCTTCCTAAAGCATCAAAACCATACTGCAAAGCATGTTTACCAACTTGGTCAGCAGAATACATTAACTCTTGTAAATCTTGGTGTTCTGCACAGTCAGGAATCAACATTATTTTCTGTTTAATTAGCCCCATAATATCTTGCTGATACTTTAACATATGAAACTGGCAATTTAAAGCCCTGATGGCCAGAGTAGCAGAGGTGTATACCTTCTTACCCAATCTGTCTAAAGCCCTAGAATCTTTGTCAGAAGGGGTAGGATTCTTGGCAGTAGTAGCCTTACTACTAGTAATACTAGTTTACTAGTAGTAAATGCCTTTTGGTCTTTGGGAAATGGTCTCTGGATCCGCAGTAAGATTCTAGAAAAGGAATTTGTGAGAGTCAGGTACTCTATAGTATCTGTCAGGTTTCCTGGGAGCTGGAGGCAAAGTATCCGGGGTAAGGCTGGACTCCAAGAAAACATCAGCGACAATTTCCAGAACAGGAGTGATAGCTAGAGGCCTGTGCTGAGGCAGGTTTAAAAATTCCCAAAGTCTCTTTTTGGATTGAGAGTAGTACTGACTTTCCCAGCGGAAATGCTCCGTAAGGGTATGCAGGGTTTCACCAAAAGAAAAACCTTCTGGAGGAGAAGCAGAGGGAATGGAATCCTCTGCATTAGAATCCTCATAGGTAGATAAGGGTATGTCCTGGTAGTCAGAAGGAACAGAGATATCAGATTCCTGATCAGAAGAATCAGAAGGAAAATCAGTTCTAGGTCTCTGAGGGGGAAGGCTGGCCTCCCTTAATTAAGGTAATAAGGTCTTCAAGCCATTCTAATCATTTGTTTTTGAGGCCTGTGGGCCTGAGAATGCACTTTGGTCGTCGGTTTCCCAGGCGTAGTGTGAATTTTAGGCCTGAGAATTTCAGTATTTTTGGCTTGAAATAAAGTCGTCGATTTAATATGAAAATCGGTAGGCCTGAATACACCCTCAGAAGCCGGTGCCTGCACAACAGCTCTGGACCCATCCAAGATAGAGACATCCGCAGGTTCCATAGTCGAAGAAGCATCTCGCGGCATAACAGACTCCGAATGGGTCTCAGTAGAGGCCTGTGAATTTGTATTAGTGGGTATCAGGGGCTGCGAAAGCACCTCGCAGATTGGCAACTAGCTTAACGGTAGCGTCATCGGCAGTTTTGGACCTATGCAGTCCATCTCTGTCTTTATCCTTACGTTTTTTCGGAAGATTGGTAGTCGAATGGCTTACAGACGCCATTTCGGAGTACGGAGATAGAGAGCGAAAGTATTTAGCGACAAAAATTGCCTGACGACTGATAGTTTGGGCGTTGAATAAGGCACAAAACTGACAGCAAGGGACGTCGTGGTCTGGGCCTAAACAGGGGATGCAGTAAGAATGAAAGTGTCTATGAGGTATTTGCTTTCCACAAACAAGACTATTATTTCTGACATCGGTTAGAGCAAGAAAAAAGGATCCTCAACAGGGTACTTATCTTTTAGAAGACTTCAGGTCTGAAACTCGAAAACGAAAATTTCAGGCGTCGCCGGCCGGCACTTGTGAACTGCTTCTGCTTTGGGCACCGCACAGCAAGAAAGACTGATGTAATGGAATCGGCTGTATGTTTTATACCCCCTGACGACCGGACGTCATGGAAGAAGCGACAGCATCCAATGCAGAAATCCCAAGACTCTGGTATTTAGGCTGGCTGAGGGCTACCTGCAGGCAGACAACTCAGATGTGATGACTGCAACAGTGAAACACGAAGAACATCACAAGTTATGTTTCTGCGGGTGGGGGGGACAAAGTGCAACACATGAAAATTGTACTGCATTTTTTTTTTTTCTTCTGGTTGCTTGAGTTCTGGTCAGCTGAGAGTTTGCTGTACTCCGGATATTACTTTATATTCTCACTCCAATAGTCTAATCAATAAAAAAGGGACAGTTGCCATGGATATGAACTTTCCCACTATCTCTGCCTTATGTTTACCGACAACCAGCTAATTCTCAAACTGATAGGTAGGACAGAGATGTATTTACACATCACTGGAGGCAAAGCTTTCACATAAAAGCACAACTAATGTCAGTCAGGTTGTTAGTAGTACACACACACTGCACCCATCGCACAAAGTTCAAAGCAGACGCAGACCCAGACCCACACATGCCAAAGCATTTAAATGTAGCCCTCCTAAACCGCAAAGACCTCCTAGACAAAATACACAACAAATACCCTCAGCAGTCACAAATGCACTATCAAAACGCCATCCATATCAACACACAAAACCACATCTCATGGAGCCTATACTTTTAAACCATAAGGAAAGCCACCATACAATCCAACATTATGGTCACTCCATTGTGAGACACATTGATGCCCCTCTCACTAGACTAAGTAATGAGAAAGTCATTCTCAGTTGCTTATCAAGGACCATGACTTGTCACACTCAGTTGAATGGCCCATAAGTACCAGTATGACTCATAGTCCATGCGGATGTAACTGACTTGGAGCTGTACTGCCCTACAGTATATGAAGACAGACATCATGGAGCTCTTGGAATGCGTGTCCCAAGCTGGTTTAAGCCCAACAATGAGCAGCATTTTATCCTCTCCAAGGATGATGCTACAATACAAAAAAAAGAGCATCAACAAGGAAGGAAATGGTCAATAGACCATACTGCTTTGCCAGGGATGGTCTGCATCTCTCCCCATTAGGCTTTTGAATATTCGCTAAAACATTGCCCCCCCCCAGTGCCTTTTTTTAGGCAATGCCAAGCTGAAACTTCTTCTGGCATGGCAAATCAAAACCAAGAAAATCTGACGGTGTTACTGCTTAAGGCTAGGAGTCTAACAAAAACCTTCACACCCTACAAACTCTTCCCACCCTAGAGAATGCTGTCTGTGCGGTCACTGAAACGTGGTTTAAAGCTGTGGAGAGCACACTGGCAGTGGAAGGCTATCATACCTTCCACACATCTAGACTAGCTATTACACAATCAGGGGACTAAAGCTGGTTGTGTCATGATTTATATCAAAAAGAAATGTATTTCAAGGTTGATCAAACAGAACAAAGCACTTGAGCTTCTCCACATTCAAATCACCAAAGGCAAACTACCATACCACTTCCTTGCAAGCTATAGGTCCCCTCTATGACCCAGGAAACCCATAACAAGTATAAACTTAAAACACTCACTATCGAACCTAATACCATACTCATGGGAGACTTTATTTAACCAAGTATTAAATGGGAATCATATACAACACTAAACATGCAGGCACAGATTCCTGGATTTTGTAAGCACAAATTCCCTGGAACTGACTATACCAACCAGGGGTGCACACATATTTGATCTGGTCCACACTAATAAGGAGACTGCTACGCAACCCCTAGTGTAATGCCTTTGCTAGTAAGGAATGACTACAAAATGGTCTCCTTTGAAGTAAAAATAAAAAGTACAGTTTTGTACCTACCATAAATGTAGATGTTCGAAGATCCACATTGCTGCAGTCCTTACATATGGGTAGTCCGCTGTCCTCGGTCGGCCCGAATACCAAAGTATTAGGCTGACGTCGGTCAAGGCGCTTAAAACTGACATCAGGACGTCAGGGTACAAAAGCGCATGACCGACGTCATATCCTCAGTCTTTTCTTGCCCCAGATGTCAGAAGGCCCTAACAAGAAAGGCCAAAGCCAAAAACAGCAAAAAAAAATAACCAACCACCCCTGCACTAACCATATTTACAATATGTACAACCCAAACCACACCACCACCTCTCACTACAGAGGGAAGGAGGGAGGGTAAATTGACTGCAGCAATGTGGATCTTCGAACATCTACATTTATGGTAGGTACAAAACTGTACTATGTTCTTCATCTCACATTGCTGCAGTCCTTACATATGGGTAGAATCCCAAAGCAGAGGTAAGGGAGGATGGCAAAACTATAAAGCATTAGGGGCTGCCAAAATGCCCTGTAAAATTGCAGTGGCAAATCCAGCCCTAGATTTAGAGTAAAGCGGAAGGTGGTAATGCTTAGAGAAAGTATGCACTGAACTCCAAGTAGCTGCTTCCAAAATATCTTTAGTAGCCACCCCCCTTAAAAAGCTGTAGAAGTGGCAGTAGCCCTAGTGGAATGAGGCCTAATCCCAGCTGGAATCTCCTTACCATGATGGGAATAACAGAAAGCAATACAAAAACCAATCCACTTAGAAATAGTTTGTTTTGAAACAGGTTTGCCCTGATAACCCAAAGCAAAAGAAACAAACGACTGCTGAGACTGCCTGAACCCTTTAGTTCTGCTCAAATAATATCGCAACTGTCTGTGTATATCCAAAGTGTGCAAAATCCTCTCCCCTTTATTTTGGGGGTTTGCATAAAAAGTAGGCAAATGAATAGTTTGGTTTAAAGCCACACTAGAAACCACTTTAGGCATAAAAGAAGGGTTAGTACGCAAAGACACCCTATCCTTGTGGAAAATTAAGAAAGGCTCAACCGCCATAAGGGCCTGTAATTCAGAAACCCTTCTCGCAGAGGTAATGGCCAACAAAAAAGCAGTCTTCCATGATAAATATTTCAACTCTGCAGTTGCTGCAGGCTCAAAAGGTTGTAGAGTGAGTTTCTCCAACACAAAATTGAGATCCCAAGCAGGAGTAGGAGCTCTACGTGGGGGTCTTATATTCTTTGCCCCTCTAAGGAATTGCTTAAACAAAGGATGAGAAAATAATGGTGGGTCACAGTCATAGTGAGCAGAAATCGCTGCAGCATGAACCTTTATAGAGGAGAAGGACAAACCTTTGTCCAATAACTCAGTAAGGTATTGAAGAGCAACACTTAAATTAGGTTTAGAAACATCAAAGTCCTTTGCTGTACTCCAAAATAAAAATCTCCTCCATTTATCTGCGTAAACTTTCCTTGTACTAGGCCTTCTGGCCTCCAAAATAACATTCAAAACTTGTTGTGGAAGCTGAGGCCCTGCAGGGTTTAAAACAGAATATGCCAGGCTGTTAGATGTAGAGAGTGAAGTTTGACATTGAGTAAATGACTGTTCTCCTGAGACAGCAGGTAAGGAATCGAAGGCAAAGGCCATGGAGGCTCCCGTACCAGACTTCTCAGTAATGGGTACCAGTGCTGTCGAGGCCAATCCGGAGCTATTAAAATCATGTTTGGCTTGTCCTGTCTGACCTTCAGGAGTACCTTTGGGAGGAGAGGCAGAGGTGGAAAGGCATACACGTGAAGATTGCTCCAATTGAATGAGAGAGCATCCACTTTCCAAGCTGTGGGATGAAACCTTTTTGTGCAAAACTTTGGCAGCTGGTAATTTAGTGGAGAAGCTAACAGATCTATGTCTGGAGTTCCCCATAACACTGTCAATTTCTGAAATACATGAGGATCCAATTTCCACTCGTGGGGATCCATAATTTGTCTGCTCAACACATCTGCTAAGGAGTTCTGTGCTCCTGGCAGAAACCTTGCCTGAAGATTTAGCTGTAAACTGAGAGCAGTCTCCCACAAAATCATTGCTTGTCTGCATAGAGGATATGAATCGTCCCCTTGCTTGTTGATGTACCACATGACAGTTGTGTTGTCTGTTTGAATCAACACCTGCCCTGGAAGAAGTAAATCCTTGAAAGCTATCAATGCAAATTGGACTGCTAACATCTCCTTCAAGTTGATATGTAAATGTTGAAGTCTGGCAGGCCACGTGTCTTGTACCCATTTTCCATTTAGATGAGTTCCCCAAGCTTTGTCTGAGGCATCTGTCGTTAAAATCTGACTCGCCTCTGGTCGGGTCACAGAGAGTCCCTTGTTTAGGTGACATTCCTGAGCCCACCACAAAAATTCCTTTTGAATGCAAGGTATTATCTGAATGACAGTGTCCAAATCTTGGCAGTGCTGCGTCCATACATTTTTGAGATACCATTGTAGCTTCCTCATATGCAGTTTGGCATTGGGAAGTACCAGAATACAAGATGCCATGAACCCCAAGGCTTGAAGGACTGTCCTTGCAGTCAGCATGGACTGACGAGACAATTGGTGGAAGTAAAGAGAAAGATTCTTTTGTTTGTCCGGGGTCAAAAAGGCCATCTGGGATGCTGTATTCAGTCTCACACCCAGAAAGCACATGTCCTGAGAGGGTACTAGACTGGACTTTATTTCGTTCACAGAATACCCCAGGCATCTTAACACTGCCATCACATACTGTAAATGATGAAGAAGTTCGTTCTTTTCTTGGGCCAGAATCAGGCAATCGTCCAAATAAGGATAGATTTGTATTCCTCTTAGCCTGAAGAAAGCTATCACTGGAGCCAGAACCTTCGTGAACACTCTGGGCGCAGTAGATAAGCCAAAGGGCAATGCAGAGAACTGATAATGAAAAGTCCCAGCCCGAAAACGCAGATACTTCCTGCAACCGAGCCTGATAGGAACATGAAGGTAAGCCTCCTTGAGGTCCAGAGTCACCATCCAGTGATCTTTGCCCAGCAGAGGTAAAAGCTGTTGTAACGTCAACATTTTGAACTTGGGAATGTCCAGATGTGTTGAGGATAGATAAATCCAAAATTGGTCTCCACGTGTTCCCTTTCTTTGGTACTAGAAACAGGCGAGAATAAAATCCTAGGCCCACTTCTGGCAGAGGAACCGGTTGTATGGCCCCTATTTGAAGTAGTACAGAAATTTGTTTGTGAGCCTCTAGTCTTTGCTGAGGAGGAACGTCTGGCATGCCTTTGAAAGGAGGCAAGGTATGGAAATAAAACTTGTAACCTTGGTGTATGATATCCAATACCCATTTGTCTTGGGTAATCAAAATCCAATTTTCCTTGAAGAGTGCCAACCTTCCTCCCAAAGGTGCTGCCAGGCAAGAAGGATCTGGCAGCTGAAAAGTAGGTCATTGGGCCTGTTTACGAAAGGACTGGCCCCTGCCCTCACCGAAGATTGTGCAGGTGAACTCCTGTTCTAGGTCTGAAAGAACTCTGAGCTCTGCCCCTACCACGTCTAGATCTACCCCTAGACTGAGAATCATAAGAAGGATACGTCCACCCCTTAGCAGGCCAATTCCTACTAAACTTCGGAGGCTGAACTTGCAAAATATCTTTAACAGCCTGCATAGACTTAGCCTTGTCTTCCATTTTCTTCAAGACTGACTCTACAGGTGAACCAAACAACACATCAGACTGCAAAGGAGCATCCAAAATCCTTGTCTTAACATGGTCAGATAAATTCTGATCCTTCAGCCAGGCGTGCCTGCGAAGAACTGAACCAGTGGCAGCCACCCTAGACGAGGCCTGCACAGCATCAAAACCACATTGTAATGAATGCTTACCCACCTGTTCAGAGACATGCACCAAATCTTGTAATTCTTTACACTCAATGCCTTCCGCCAGAGCGTCCACCTTAGACTTCAATTGAGAAAGAAGAAAGTTTTGATATTTCAACATATGAAACTGGCAATTCAAAGCCCTCATAGCTAAGGTAGAAGAAGTATAGACCTTCTTTCCCCATCTATCCAAAGCTCTGGCCTCTTTATCTAGAGGAACCGGATTTTTTACAACAGAGGCCTTGACACCCTTAGGTCCCTGACTAATAGTTTCTGGGTCCGCCCTAGGACTCTTATAAAGATATTTATGAGCCTCAGGCACCCTGTAATACCTATCCGGTTTAACAGGCGCAGGAGGCAGAGAATCAGGATTAAGTGAAGCCTCTGAAAACACATCTTCCACAACATCCAGAACAGGGGGTATAGCCAAGGGCCTATGTTGGGGTAAAAGCAAAAATTCCCTAAGCCTTTTCCGTGAATCAGAGAAGTCCTGACCTTCCCACTTAAAATGTTCCCTCATAGAATGAAGTGTCTCTGAAAAAGAAAAATCCTCTGGAGGAGAAGCAGAAGGAGTGGAATCATCTGCATCAGAATCCGAATAAGGAGAGTACTCCTGCAAGTCTTCAGTCAAGACTCTGAAACATCCGAAGCCTGCTCAAAACTTCCCAACTCTGGCTCTACCCTAGGCCTCTTATCAGGAGGGGGCAAAGAACCTCTAATCAGAGTAATCAAATCTTCTGCCATTTTAAGCATGTGCTTCTTAGGCACAGACCCTGCTGAACTAGGAGTGACACCAACAGAAGCTAAACCTGGCCTGCCTCTGGGAGAAGCCTTGGAAACAGAAGGAGAGGGCCTAACCACCCTAGGAAGGGAGGGGAGTACAGTAACCTGAGAAGCCCATTCAGCCTGACCTGCCTCTTGAGAGGCCACATCCTGCAAAATCAAAGTCTCCCCCTGAGACTCCAGAGAAGTCTCCTTCGGAACCACCGGTTCCACTGAAGCCTCTAAAGAACCGGCGTCCGGAACGGACGACTCATCTTGCCTGGGTTTAACTGTTTTGTCTTTGCGCTTCTTCGAAGAAGCGGGCGCCGGAGAGTCCGACGGCATATTATAATTGCACCGCTTACCGAAGACCAGCCTAGCACAATCTAATCTTCGCTTAATAGTGCGCTTATTGAACCTAGCACAAAAGCGACACCCGACAACGTCGTGCTCAGGCCCCAAACAAGGAATGCACAAAGAATGATAATCCCTATGCGGTATCCGTTTCCCACAAGAAATACAGTTATTCACTTTTTCTGACATCCGGTATACACTGAGGCAAGAAAAAACCAAAATATTCCCCAACGGGGTACTTAGCCAACTTGGATTCGGTCTGAAACTTCGAACTCGAAAAATTTCAGAACGCCGAACGGCACTTGCAACGCTGCTTCTGCATCGGACCATGCGGCAAAAAAGACTGAGGATATGACATCGGTCATGCGCTTTTGTACCCTGACGTCCTGATGTCAGTTTTAAGCGCCTTGACCGACGTCAGCCTAATACTTTGGTATTCGGGCCGACCGAGGACAGCGGACTACCCATATGTAAGGACTGCAGCAATGTGAGATGAAGAACATCCTGGAAACCAGCTAACCCTGGAATGCTCATGAACTACTCTAAATCCAACTTCCTACTATTAAGTGATAACCTGGTAAAATTTCAAGCCTCCATAAACCCTGAGAACACTGCTGCCCTACATGGAACTGCTTAGAGAAACCCTATACAACCATGTTAATAACCACATCTAGAGTCAGCTGTACCCACCAAGTAGTAGTACAGAACTAACTCAAAAAAACAAGCCACCTTAGTGGAATCATAGCATCAATAGGCTGTATAACAGAAGGAAGAAAATCATAGCAAAAATTAGGAGGTGTAGCACCCAACAGGATTAAAGTACTTGTATAAACAACTCAGAGGGCAAAGCTAAAACTGAGGTAAATTTGGCCTCCCACACCAAGGACAACCACAACCCATTCTTTAAATATGTCTGCAGCTTCAAAGGCAATACACATTTCTGTGGCCTGCTACCTATGCTGAGCCAGAAGATGCAGTAAACATACGACATGACAAATTCAGTTCCAACTTACCCCCCCTCAACCTTCCATCAAGAAATACCATCAAATAACTCCCTTTGCTATCACTATGGAACACACAGCCAATCCAATTAGTAAAAAAAGAAAAACCTAGCCAAGCTAGTGTTTTCACTTTCTTGTGAAAGAGGATAATGGGACATATGCAAATTACCCCTTAAGAACATCAGGTGTTTCAGCTATATGGCAATTCTGAATGCCCATGAATTTTTTTCTTTTTAAGTCTGTTCATGGATAATTCCAGGACAATAAAGCCAAACCCCACTAGGTGTGGACATGCATGTTTCAGTCTTAACACCTTGTCAGCACAGCATATGTGGACCGTTTGGCTAACCTTTAGAAACACAGGGTTGCTGTACCCAGCTACAGTCCATATCCATTAAGGTGTCTGCAAAATATCCATTCTAGCTGAAACACCTGATGGACTTAAGGGGTCATTTGGATATATCCAGTTATCCTTTTTTTGTTTTTTTTTTTTTGTAGGAATCGCACAGTGAAAACTCTAGCTTGACTAGGTTTCTCTTGTGTTTTTTATTAACTGGATTGGCTGGGTGTCCTGTTTATTTCTTTATTTAGCTGTTGCATTTAAAACTATCGGCAAAGAAAATAAGGGACTGAGAAAATCCAGCACATAATTCGTATGGCACTCAAGGAAAAATGTTATGTCTTACCATAATGTTCCATCTGAGTTGTTGATCTTCTTCCAATCACTGATGGGTTCGGTTCCTTGCCCTCAGAACCGAGTCGGCCTTATACCAAGCTTGCATGCACCAAAAACTCCCGAGCTAAGCTGCTACCCACAATACCCTTCACTCAGTTACCTCAGATCGAGTTTGGATGCAACATATAGAAGAAACAGCAAGTCAGAGGCCAACTCTGCGCAGAAACCCTAAGACACCACAAAGACTCAGAAGATCTGCCAGGAACCTTTGAAGGGGGTCGGTGGGAGGGTGTGATGACTGGAAGAAGATCAACAACTCAGATGGAACGTTATGGTAAGACATAATTTCTTTATCTGAAGTTGTTAATCTTCTTCCTATTCATCACTGATGGGACTGAGTCCCCAGCTACTTGGAGAACCTGGGTGGCCCTTATGGAAAAACATTCCTGAGAACAATTGAACTACAGGCCGCTCTTCCCCTGGAGATCAGATCCAATTTGTAATGCTTGTTAAAGGTATGGGGCTTAGCCAAAATGGCAGCTGCACAAATGTCATCCATGGAAGCCCTAGAATGGAAGGCAACCAATGCTGCAATAGCCCTAGTTGAGTGAGCTTTGATTTGGCCAGGCTTAGATTCATTCATAAGCGAATATGAGAAGGCAATGCAATACTGCATCTCCCATTCTAGGACCCGCAAAGGAAATGAAAAGCTGGTCCGACTTGTGAAAGGATTTAGTTCTGTCCAGGTAGAAACGTAATTGTCTATGAGCATCCAAAGAATGTAGGCAGTATTCTCCCTTGTTTGAATAATTTGGAAAGAATACAGGGAGCTCAATGGGAAACCACCTTGGGAAGAAATTATGTGTTAGTACGAAGTGATACTCTGTCCTTATGGAAGCTCAGATAAGGACTCTTGATACATAATGCTTGCAATTCAGAAATTCGTCTGGCTGAGGTGACAGCCACCAGAAATAAGGATTTCCATGACAGGAATTTTAAATCACATGTCGCAGCAGGCTCAAAAGGGGGCAGAGAAAGAGACTGTAGAACCCAGGAGAGATTCCATGCCTCCACCGGCTGTCTGATGGGAGGCCTGCTGTGGAAAATACCCTCGAAGACAGTGTTGCAAAGGCGAGTGGAAATAACTGGGACTCCATCTGAACCATTATGGAAGTTGGAAACAGCTGCTAGATGGACTCGAATGGTGGAAGCTGACGCCCCATTGCCGATCAGTTCAGCCAGGTAATAAAGTATAGTGGCTACTGCCGGGTGGTTTATGACAGGCCAAGATAATATCACAGACGGATGAAGAGAGTTTCCTGCCTGGCAACTAACAGAAGTGGAGAAACCAAGCCGCAGCTTGAGTGGACAGATTCGGGGGAGTCATCCCTTGTGGGTGAGATATGAGGTCCTGACGAGTGTCTAGGATCCAAGGAGGTTGTAGAAGATTAGGTTGGAGGATGGGAAACCATGCTTGACGAGGCTAGAATGGGGCAATGAGAATCACTTTGCTTCTCAACCGAATAGCTTTCCTTAGAACAAGGGGATCAGAGGAATCGGAGGATAAGCATAAAGGAGACCTATGGGCCAATCGTGAATCAGAGAGTCTCTCGGTGACTCCCCGTGAGGGAGAGAGAGGGCAAAGTAGCTGCTGCATTTTGTGTTTGAGGGGGAGGCGAAAAGATCGCAGCATGGCTGGCCCCAACGGCTGATAATTTCCGCCCCCACACTCGGATTGAGAGACCACTCGTGAGGACAGAGGATGCATCTGCTAAGCCTGTCCGAAATCACGCTGGAGCTCCCCGGGATATGCGTTGCAATCAGAAAGCGGTTGGAAGCTATCGCCCAATGCCAGATTCTCATGGCTTGGTGACATAGGGGGTAGGATTTGGTCCCTCCCTGTTTATGTACCAGACCACGGACATGTTGTCAGACTGGATAGCAATCGTTCAGGATGGAAGGAGCAGATGGAAAGCTTGCAATGCCAATAGCACCGCTCTTAACTTTAGGACATTGATATGCAAGTTGAACTGTACATTGGACCCCGTGCCTTGGACTGACTTTCCCTGGAAGTGCCCCCCCCCCCCAATCAGGGAAACGTCCGTTGTCACCGTGGCGCTGGGTTGGGGAGCCTAGAAGGGGTGACACCAAAGAATTTGGTCTGTACTCATCTACCAGAGGAGATCTTGTTTACAAGTGTTGGTGATGAGAATCTGTGAGCTCAGGGGGGTGAAGATTGGATTTCCACTGGGACTGAAGGAGCCACTGTAGTAATCTCAAGTGTAATCTGGCTAGGGGAACAATAGGGATGGCTGCAGCCATAGACCCCAGAGCCTGGAGAACTTCCCTTGCAGACACCTTTCTTCGACAAAGTATCACATGAACTTGTGCCCTTAATCTCTGAAGCCTGTGAAGAGGAAGAGAGATCAGACTTGACTGAGTGTTGAATATTGCCCCTATGAATTCCAATTGTTGTGAGGGCTGAAGGTTGGATTTCTCCCAGTGGATGGTAATGCTGAGTGACTCCACTAGAACTAGAGTGTAGCGGAGGGCCCTGACCAGTAGGCGCTTGGTGGGGGCGGAGAGGAGCCAATAGTCTAGGTACAGAAACACCTGGAATCCCTGAAGTCTCAGATGAGCTGTTACCACTGCTAGGCATTTCGTGAACACACTGCAGGCCATCGAGAGACCGAATGGCAGGGCTCTGAATTGGTAGTGATTGGCTCCCAACTGGAAGTGAAGGAGGCTTCTGGAGCGCTTGTCCATCTTAATGTGGTAATACGCATCCCGGAGATCTAATGAGCACATCCACACACCCTCCCCGCAGAAAGGGAAGGATGGATCGTGGCCATGCGGAACTTGGTTTGAAGTACCAATTTGTTTAGTTGGCAGAGATCCAGAATGGGCCTCCAGTCCCCTGTCTTCTTTGGCACCAAAAAGAATCTTGAGCAGAACTCTGATCCGCAGTGGTCTGGGGGCACCTGTTGGATGACTCGTTTTTGACATAGCTTTTGTATTTTGGAAGCTGCCTCCTCCCTTTGAATGGGTGAAATATTGGGAAGGGATTTTGGAGGTCTTGGATAAGATATTAGGGGAATGTGGTGACCTCTGGTAATGATTCTCTGCACCTACTGATAGTTTGTAATAGAGAGCCAGGCAGCTTGGTGTAGAGAAAAACATGCCCAGGCTGCTTCCAGAGGAAAGCAATCGGGCAGCGCTTCAGGAGCGCTTATACGGTCTACCCGAAAAGGAATCTCTGGAGTCCTGGTTCCAGGGACCCCCCTCTGCCTCGAAAGGGGCATCTTCCATTAATGGAACCCCCTCTGCCTCTGGGGGAGTCCTCACCACATGCGCCATGGAAAGGACCTTCAGACTTCTTGTGCCACATCTTCCCACTCGTCTGGTTCCTGGAGAAGGAATGCTGAGGTTTGGAAAAGCATAGGCCCACGGCAGACAAGGTCTTCCCGTCCTGCTCGCACCTGGCTAATGTATCCTTGACCTTAGCACTGAACAGAGCTGATGGTTCGATAGGGGCATTTAAAAAGGAAGACTTGGAGTCCGCGAGGTCACAAATGCGCATCCAGGCGTGGCATTTCATGGCTACGCCTGCACCCACAGCTGTAGCCGCTCCTTCAGTTGCGTGGGACAACAACCTCATGGACGAATTGGATATTGACTCTAGGGTGGCAAGTTAGGAAGCGACTTTATCATGTGCTCCATCCGAAACTTGGCCTGCGAGGGTCCCGGAGAGTTCGGTGATGAGGAGATCTCTCTGGAGCCCCGTAAAATGAGCCAAAAAGTTCAGAGACCTGACCGCAAAGGTAGCTGATGCAAAAACTTGCTTCCATAACCTGCCCACCACCCGGGACACTGTTGGGAAGGTGGACAGGACAACTCTCTTCCACAAGGTCCTTTTTCGTGACCGTCACCGCCACCACCATAGCGTCCACTGGCAAACCTCTAAACCAATGGGGTTGATCCTCTGGAGGAGAGAATACCTTATCTGCTCTCCTAGAGATGGCCTCAATGGTGTCCGGGTTCTTCCACGCCCACTGCTGCACGATGAGCTTAACCAACTCATCGGTCACGCAAGAAGTAGAGGGCTGAGAGCAAAAGGCCTACAGGAATACAGATTCTTCTGAGGAAGGATTGGAGGGCTTCCAGTCACCCTTCTCTTTCAAGATTTCCAGGATGTCGTCAAGAGACAGTCAGGGGGTGACAGTGGGGATCCTTCCCCATCATCGTAGTCCATATCTTCTGTGAGAGACTCCTCTGGGAAGTCCACGAGTTTCCTCTTACACCCCCGTTTTCCAAGGGGGTTCTTCGGTGGGAGCATCCGAAGAAGACTCAGAAAGGGAAATACCCTGGACAGGGGTTTCCTGGGCCTTGTGCTCTCTGAGTCCTGAGGGGGGGGGGGGTTGGTCTTTGACAGCTGCGGCTCAGAAGAAACTGGAGGGATGACTGATGTAGGAGGATTGCTAGAAGCAAGCACCCTCTCCATCACCTGGAAAGCAGGCCCGCCCAAAGAGGAGTGGGAGCCCGGAACAGAAGAAGACAATATCAGAACCGGAGTCACACCTGGCTCCACACGGTCCACTCCCAAAACGGAGCCTCAAGCAAACTCGGGGCAGTAGGGCTTGAGTAAGGGTGGGTTCCGACAGAACCGAAACCCAAAGGGGCCTCAGTCACTGTCGTTGTCAGCATGGAGGAAAGGGGTCCTCTCGAAAATGTCGGGTATATGAGCTTTGGAACCAAAGGATCCAAGGGAGGAGAGTATGTAGGGGTCGCCAATGTAATAGACCCAAAGCCCAGAGTGGGACAGGGTCTAGGAAAATTTGAAATTCCGTTGGCGGTCAGCAGCTGGTCAAAAAGGCGCACCACATCCAATTCTGAAAGGCTCCTGGTGGATCTTATCGATGCCCCTGAGGGGGAATCAGGCCAGTCCAAAAAGGGGCTGCAGGCTTGTCTGGCAAATGGGTCCACAGACGGGGAGTACTGTGTCCGTGGTGTGTTACAGAACGGCATCGACGATTCCAGCTTAGAAACCGGCAACAAAGGAATGGTTGGAGCCGATGTCACAGTTTGGGTGGAGGTCAAGAATGGCTCCAAAGTTGTTGTCGGAACCGACATTGGAACTAAGATGGGGGACGTCCGTGCCGAGATGGAGGCAGACAATCTGGTCAGAACCAAGGTTGTAGTTGCCGCCGTAGTCGTCAAGGCCGGGGTAGGCGCCGATGAGGTGACCTAGGTATGCATCACTGGAGCAGAACTCAGAGCCAAGGTGGTCGGAACAGAGGAGGCAGTATGGTGCTCGGAGAAAGACTTACGGGCCTTGTGCTTATGGCTTTTACCTCTTTCACCAGACGGTGAAGAAGGATCCGAGAGGACGTTTCTTGTCCACAGAAGGAAGGGATGAGACCTCCATCACAGAAATAGCCTCCGAAAAAGGTAAAGAAAGCAGGCCCTTAAGAATCAATTTATTACGTCGCTCATTCAACATCCACTGACTAAAGTTGGCACAAATATCACATGGAGGTTTCGCAGACAAATGCGGAACCCCCAAACAGTACACACACACTCTTCATGAAGGTCGCTATTCGGGAGTTTACCACTGCAAGAAGAGCAGTGTTTAAACCCTATAGTCCCCTTCTTCTCGGACATAATAGAGAACACTCACGCACACAAAAATACAGGAAAGAGTGAAGAAAGAGGAAATGCCAACAATGTTAATGGGATACCACAAGGGTAGAAGGGCCAATACCAACAATGGTACAAAAGGGATACCTGTGCGTAGAGCTGAGTGTAGAAAGATACCAAAAAACTAGTAACTAACAGGAAAATAATTCACAAAAACTTATAAAATTTAGAAAGATAAATCACTTAGCTGGAGAGCTTGGTGAAACGATGCTATATGGCTGTGCGGCAAACGAGATCTGAGGTAACTGAGTGAAAGGCGTGGTGGGTAGCAGCTTAGCTCGAGAGTTTTTGGTGCACGCAAACTTGGTATAAGGCCGACTCTGTTCCGAGGGCTCAGAACCAAACCCATCAGTGATGAATAGGAAGATTAACAACTTCAGATCAAAGGATACCTAGATGGAGGATTAGAAAGTTTTCAGCCTGCATTAACAGCCCTGTATGTTACTGTTTTTATAACTACTACAAATATTCTCAAATAATTATATTGGTATTTGGCCTACTGCTGTACTGACCACTACAGGTGTGCACACATGACAAGGTACGCAGTCGGCACCAACCTCTCAATTATGGACTCAGTTTATTAGTGCCTTTTTCTAATAATCTGCCCGTTAGTTATCCTCCCATTAATAATCAGCCCTCCACATGCACACACTACTTTTTCTTGTTACACACCTGTAACATGTATTTTTTCTTTGCTGCATAGAAAGAAATTTTCTGTAACATGCATTTCTTTGCTGCATAGAACGAAATTCTGTAAAAATAATGAAAACAACACACTTTTACAGTAATACAAATACCACTAATAAAAGTTAAATTGAATAAAAAATTATTTTATATACAGTCAGGAAATCTCCACAGACTGTTTTCTGGCCAAACTACAATACTGCCAGTTGTAACCCACTCCATTCGTCCTTGCTACTCTTGGGCTCACTTCACTCCCCCCTCCCCACCTTACCCCCATATCCTACCCACCACCTCCAGGTTTATTTCTCACCTTAGTCCTATCCTCACAAATACACTACCAATCTACAACTCTGTCCTGCCAAACCATACCTAACCAATAAAAACCTCTTACATCGTCAAATTACTATGACTGACAAATACTACGACCTATGAATAAAACTGTACTACCAATCCACACGGTCCAGCACAAAAACCTAACCAACCAATAGCATCATTTTATGGCTCCTTAGTACTATAACTGACAATACCTGTTCTCTACACTCTTCACCATCTAAAGATGCTCTCCTTTAAAACATATCATGCCTTAAACCCACTACTCCTCACCATGATATAATGTCTCACTCAAACCTCTCTCATACTCGTATTAACCTACCCTTACATATTACCAAACATAAATCCCTGAATACTTCACCTACTACCAACCAGTTACAATGTAACCCCTTCATCCATCCTGTTCAATTTAGGTCCCCACTTATATAAAAATTACCACACTAACCTTAAGCCTAAAATACTCCATACCTCCAAAAAAGGTCCAAAGGTACTATCAACACAAAATCTAAAACACATTCACAGATACGTACTACTGAATTTACTGCTAGCATTTGTCATTCACCCAAACCCTGGACCCTTTCAAGCACCAAGTTACTCTACAAATAAAAAGAACCCCTGTCATAAACCTAAACTTCTCTCCTGACAAAATAAGAAAACAGCAACAAGAATCTTTGTCTATTCAATAGGACTAAAAGCCCAGAAATACATGCATGGATAAATCACTTCACTGACATAGTAGCAACAGAATCTTGGATAAAAATGATAATCTGTAACACAAAAATACCCCCCCCCCAGCTTTAACATCCTTAGATTTTGTAGATTAAACTCAAAAGCAGGAGTAGAAGCAACAATGTACCACAGTAACAAACTTGTTACCCTTTACATCTCCCACACCCTCCTTTCTCAATGCCAAACCATTTCATAGTAACCTATAACTTAATGCACATAAAACAATGTGTGGTGGCCTTTTTTATGTCACTTAGAGACAATATCAGCACATTGGAGAACATTCTATCTTGCCTGATGCACAAAGACAATTATACTAGGCAATGTTAGCATCAACTGGTCAAATCTCGCCTCTGAGATAATGACTTCTAGTATAAATCTGTACAATTTCTCCCAACTTAGCTAGCTCAATAATAAAGGGATAGACATTCAACAATACAAGGAGTGATGAAATAAACCCAAATGCCAGATCAAACTTGACAAAAATGCATTACTCCAATTTGCAGAAGAGAAGCTACAAAACTTTTAGACAACTCTGGGCCACCATATCTATAACACTACATATCCAGGACCAAATGGACAACAAAAACCCAACCCAACTGTTCCTTGGAAGAAACAGCTAATCCTTTCAATGATCACTTTATTTATAGCGTCTCTAAATTACTTCACAATGAAACTCAGCACACATTGACCTGCTCTAATGATCTGACCACATCCCAAGTCTCACCTCCCAATTCCATTAATACTCACCTTCTCTTTTCAACCATTATAACAAGAAATACATCAATTAAACAGAGCACACTTGCTCCAGATAGAATTCCTAGTGATTTCTTAAAAATAGCAGCCAACTCAATTTCCTTTCCAGTATCAATTCTCAGGAATCACATGTCCAGCCTTGGAAAAAAAATCTTACATCATCCCACTTCACAAAGGAGGTAACTCCAGTTATATAGCCAACTTTAGACCCATTGCCATTCTCTCCCCACTTCCAAAAATCCTTGAAAATGCATTCATAACTGACTCATTTACAGACCAACAACTGCCTTAGCTCCACACATGGTCTCAGCTAAAGACATAGCGCTACAACAGTCGTCAAACTTCACCACCATTAATGTAGTCAGAGACAAAGGCCAACTGGTTTCTGCCATGTTTCTGGATCTGATAAAAACGAAAAAATGAACCAGAAGTCAGAGTATCCAACAATCCTTCCAAATGATGAAAAATATTCAGGTTGATGACTGAAACAAAACCACCAGGTAAACCAAGTCCAAAACCAAGATTTAATTAAAGCGTTTTCCGTTTGCTCAATGAGCAAACTTCTTCAGAATAAATTACACTCCATCACAATGCAGTATTTAAATACTAAATTGTCAGCAATTAAGCACAATTAAGAACCAACAATTAAAATCAATTAACATTTAAAAATAAATGTAGTTAAATGCATTCCAATAAACAACTGATGGTAAAAATAAAAAATGCCTTACATAAGTAAGAAAAACTATGCAGCACTAATAAATACTACGTATGTATGTAACCAATATACTAATCATGGAAATGAAAATAATAATAATTTAGATAAACCTTAACATTTAGTTCCTAAATTGATAGAAGCCAAAAAGGCATACCTATCACAGTATGAGTAAAGATAGGACTAAAGTCTCATGTAAAAAACCAAGTCTGTTAATAAATACAAATAAAACTCTTAAGTGACAAGTACAAATACAAAAACACTATTATTCATAACTAAAAATTGGAAAATAAAGTAAAAATACAAAATACAAAATATATTTTATTATATTTAATATATTAATGTTCTATAAAGGGAAATTACTGTAACTGCATAAATAACACATAACCACATAGGTCTATCTTTTAAGACTAAAAATGCTTAATAAACACGAAATAGAACATGCTTCATTTAAACCAGGGAAGTGATATGCCTCCAACCTAATCTGCCAGTGTAATTCAAGTTCTAATAACTTTAATGTAGTTGGACCACCCCTAATATCACAGACTGTCTGATCTATCCCAATGAATTTAAACTGATGAGTGGGATAGTCAAGAATATGCTTAGCAAGTGCATTGGTAACCTTATGTTTCCTTATAGCGTAGGTTCATAGGTTCATACTAGGCTATTTGCCCAAGGGCATTTATAAGCCTAGCCCATAGTTATGTGGCTTTCGCCACCCCTTTAGTTTGAATAAAAAACTATGCCTATTATTTTGCTGTGCCTCTGTCAAGCAGTGACACTGAAGTAATCCCTGGGGTATATCTGCGATCTCCCATCCATTGGTCAAGATTCCTCTTGAACAGGGCCAGCGAGGTGCTCTGCCTCACATGTACCGGGATTTTGTTCCACAGCATAGGGAGTCTCTGGGTGATGAATCTGTCCCTCCAGCACGTTCTATTTATAACCGTGTCAAGGTTTAAGTCTCCCGCCCTTGTGGTTCTGAGGGATCTAGATTTTTTGAGGTGAAGCATATTCATCAAATCTGGGTTTGACATGGCCTTATATGTCAGGCACAGGTCACCTCTGAGCAAGCGGTATGATACTGAATAGAGCTGCATACTGTTATTTATGCAGTTTCAGTAATTTCCCTTTATAGAACATTAATATATTAAATATAATAAAATATATTTTGTATTTTGTATTTTTACTTTATTTTCCAATTTTTAGTTATGAATAATAATAGTGTTTTTGTATTTGTACTTGTCAGTTAAGAGTTTTATTTGTATTTATTAACAGACTTGGTTTTCTACATGAGACTTTAGTCCTATCTTTATTCATACTGTGATAGGTATGCCTTTTTGGCTTCTATCAATTTAGGAACTAAATGTTAAGGTATATCTAAATTATTATTATTTTCATTTCCATGATTAGTATATTGGTTACATACATACGTAGTATTTATTAGTGCTGCATAGTTTTTCTTACTTATGTAAGGCATTTTTTATTTCTACCATCAGTTGTTTATTGGAACGCATTTAACTACATTTATTTTTAAATGTTAATTGATTTTAATTGTTGGTTCTTAATTGTGCTTAATTGCTGACAATTTAGTATTTAAATACTGCATTGTGATGGAGTGTAATTTATTCTGAAGAAGTTTGCTCATTGAGCAAACGAAAAGCGCTTTAATTAAATCTTGGTTTTGGACTTGGTTTACCTGGTGGTTTTGTTTCAGTCATCAACCTGAATATTTTTCATCATTTGGAAGGATTGTTGGATACTCTGACTTCTGGTTCATTTTTTCGTTTTTATCATGTTTCTGGATCTGTCCACGGCCTTTGATACAGTTTCCCATAGACCAAGTGAAGAGAGTTCTAGAATAAGGCTATCAAACACTTCCACCAACTAGGTCTCCTGCTACCTTTCCAATAGACTCCAGTTTGCTAAAAGGCTTCATTCTTACTAATCCTTCCGACCCATCAAAACAAGTGTTCCCCAAGGTTTCATACGGACACAGCTGTTCCACAATTGGCTACTGCTTTTCAACATACCTACCAACAACCTATAATCGGCCACATGTTGAGCACTGGCTCATACGATACACTGCCGACTCCACATTAATCTGTTTTACTAATAAAATCATCGCTTGTATTGGTTTACTACTGGAAGACAAACAGGCGGGGTAGTTAGTTTATAAGCTTTATTACATAGAAACATCAGGGTGGATAGCAGCAGTACAAAATAAACAAACTGATTAACTGACAGACTACACAGACATAGATGCTTACATCTCAACAGCTTACTATAAAATGGCAGTCAGGCTCGCACGTGCTCAGTATTTATACACTTGTGCAAGCCCCTAGAAAGCTTCTTAAAGGTATACACACACATTAATCTACATCCTCACTCTTTTTAATGAATGGCCCACAATATAACATTTGAAACTAAACATGCAATTGTACAGACAAGAAATAAACAACGTTCATGTCCAAGTCGTCATGCATCTGGAACATGGTCTGGAAATGTGACCTGATTTTGTGATATAGCAAATCAGAACTGGGTTTAGCAACAGGGACAGCCATTGGTGAACAACTTGCTTCAGGAGTTTAGGGATTCTTCTCAGGAACAGGAATATTTACTGGAACGCAGAACAACTCACTGAGATATAGAGTCTTTCTCGCAGGTATGATACTGCAATAAAAGCTGGGACACCAGGACCAAATGTTTCCGATTCCACACTGTACAGTCTCATCTCTGGAAACAAACTTTTCACCACACCAATCCGATCAAAACCTCTGGACATTTGCAGCCACACCATCTCTCCTTCTTGTAATGGATTGAGCGGCTTTTGCTTGTCTTATCATAATAAGAGTTTTGGGGGATGGGCTTTCACTAATCTGTTGTTCCTGACACATGGAACCAATAATAAACTACTAATTGGTACTGTAGTTCTGGTTTGTCTCAACAGAAGTCTCTCTGCAGGTGAACCAAGATGTTTATCATGAGGAACATTTTGGAGCGTCAAGAAAACATCACTAGTATCTCATTTAGGATTCTCTAGTAAATTTCGCACTTGGAACTGGACATTCTGCCACACCATTTAAATGTAGGTACTCAAGACTACTTGTACCATGAGTAAAGTCCTACTCATCAGCAAATCTTTTGAGCTGCTGGCTTGTAAACTGTGTACCACTGTCAGGAATAACTTTGTGCAGACTCTACCATGGTAGTTTAGGAATCTGGTTTAGCCAAAGTGGTTCTTACAGAACAAGATGAAAGTACTCTCTCAATGTCCTGTGACATAGAAGACCAAAATACTAGTTATCTCGTCCTTTTGGTAGAATCAGTTTCTGGGTAGCCATGATGCAAAATAGTAATATACTCTTGTAAGGATTTTGGAACACTTTTGGACCTTTCACGATACCACTGTCAAACAAAATCTCATTTCTGTATGGAAAATAAAGATGCAGGTCAACTGGCAAGCAAGACTGCTTTGACGTCCATCCTTGACTGATAAAGTGGTTGAGCTTCTGAAGAACTGGATCTGCGGCTGTATGACTTCTAAGCTAAAGATGTGTGGAAGAAAAATTTCTCACTTCCATGACTTCAAATCAAGTTTCTCATTTTCATGCTGTTCAGCGGCATTTCTGGGCGATCTTGATAATGTATCAGCAAGATAAAAAAAGTTTGCCTTTTGTGTAGATACGATTGAAATTATACTTCTGCAATTTCAACATGCACTGCAATCTAGCAGGAGATGTATGCATAGGCTTTCTCAAAAAAAGTAACTAGAGGTTGCTTATCAGTTTCAATCTGGATAGGTCTACCATAAACATGGAACTTCCAACACGAAAACAATTGCCAAGAGCTTTCTCTACCTGCACATACTGCATTTCAATTTGGGTTAGAGTTCTGAACGCACAGGCTACAGGTCTACCCTCTTGGAGAATGACTGTACCAAGACCAAATTTTAAATCATCACAAGAGAGTAACTGGTTTATGAACATCATAGTATCGGATAGCTGGTGGCCTGGCAATTCTTTGTTTCAGGACATCAAATGCACTCTGGTGTTGTTCTGATCATGACAAAGACCGTTGCATGGTCGGCTCTCCAAGTGGTGCTGAAAGTTGGCTTAAGTCTGGAATAAACTTGGCTTGAACATTGTCTGGAGCTGGCATATCAAGAAGTAGTAAGCCTGAAGTGGTAAACAAATGGACAACATAAGTAATTTCTGGTAGCCTGAATTTACACTTGGGGATTCAGCTTAGCATTCACTTCACATGCTCTTCCCAGAACTTTCTTGAGGTTCCTGTCATGTTCCTGTCATGCTCTACTTTAACACAGAGATACTCAGATAAAAATTGCCCCATTGCACTCTGGAAGACTTCACTGGCAGAATTTACCCCAAATGATATTCTCAAAAATCTGTACCCATCCAAAAGGAGTACTGAAAGTTGTTAGCAATGATATTCAATAAAGCTAAATTTGCCAAAATGAACTCTCTTCATCCAAGACAGAAAAAAACAGTGGCATTTGGCATAAGAGCAGCGACTTCAACTCTACACATTGGAGGAGGTCTTAGTGCTTAGTTCAAATCTCGTGGATCAATACATATTCTGATATCATCTGAGCTTTTCTTATGAGCCACGACCATGGAAGATAACCATTCAGTTGGTTCTTCAACTGGACAAATTGCACCTTGGTGCGCCATTTTATCCAGCTCAGCTTTGACTCTGTAATGCAATAGCTACTGGAACTTTGTGATCTGGCCCTGACAAATGGACTGATTTCAGGGTCTAACTTCATGGAGTACACAACTGGAAGCTTGCCTAGTTTGTCTTTAAGATCAAAATAGGTAGAAAAAACAGACTGGGCAAAATTAGAACAGTGGTCTTTCAAGCTTACATGGTGCACGTCCTTATTAAATGAAAGCAGTCCCATTTTCAAACAGTCTCTGAGGCCTAATGACTGCACATACCTTTTCACCACAAAATTGCAAGTCACAGCTGTTCCCATCAGATTAAAGTACAGTTGTGTACACTTACCATAAATGTAGATGTTCGAGTGTATTCACTGTTGCAGTCATTACATTTGGGTAATCTGCTGGCAGGTTGCCCTCAGCCTGCCTGAATTCTAAAGTCTTGGGTCCTGTGTCGGTTGCAGTCTCCTCTTCCATGACGTCAGTTCGTCAGGGGTAAAAAACATGCAGCCGACACCATTTTCTTTAGTTTTTCTTCCCCCTGATGTCAGGTGCCCCCAAAAAGGTAGCAAAAAAAAATACTATATATATATATATATATATATATATACATACATATATACATACACACACACACATACATGCATCAATATAAACTTTACCTTGATCTACAAGCAAATACACCACATAGGTTGTAGAAGATAAGAGAAGGAAAGAAACTCCAGAATGACAGGGGGACAGCGGGAGGGTAAACTGGACTGCAACAGTGAATATACTCGAACATCTACATTTATGGTAAGTGTACACAACTGTACTGTGTTCTTCGTGTTTCACTGTTGCAGTCATTACATTTGGGTAGAATCCCAAAGCTATGGTTGGGGGGCTGGAGCTAAACAGCATTAGGAGCAGCTATAAAGCCCTGCAGGACTACAGTGGCAAAGCCTGCTCTAGATTTAGAGTACAGAGGCAAATGATAATGCTTTGTCAAGGTGTTAACAGAACTCCAAGTAGCAGCCTCTAGAATGTCTTTGGCTGGTACTCCCCTTAGAAAGGCTGCCGAAGTAGCTGCAGCTCTGGTGGAATGAGACCGAACGCCTTTGGGCACAGATTTACCATGGTGTAAGTAGCGGATGCAGTGGCTTATCCACTTTGAAAATGTCTGCTTTGAAATAGCCTTGCCCTCTGATCCTGCAGCATATGTCACTAGTAATTGCTCAGTTTTTCTTAGAGCTTTAGTCCTGCTTAAGTAGAACCTTAGCTGTCTGTGTACGTCCAAGGAATGCAGAATTCTCTCCCCCTTGTTCTGCAGATTTGGATAAAAGGTTGGCAGATGAATTGCTTGGTTAAGAGCCACACTGGAAACCACCTTAGGCATAAAAGTAGGATGTGTCCTCAGAGATACTCTATCTGGGTAAAATATGATGAAAGGTTCTATAGCCATGAGGGCCTGTAGCTCTGAAACTCTTCTTGCTGAAGTAATTGCTAGTAGCAGAGCTGTTTTCCCTAAGAACTTTATATCAGCGGTAGCAGCTGGGTCAAAATGGAGGCAGGGTGAGCTTTTCCAACACATAATTGAGGTCCCATGCAGGCAATGCTGATCTTCTAGGAGGCCTTAAATTTTTGGCTCCTCTAAGATACTGCTTTAGTAAAGGATGAGAAAAGATTGGTGGCTCTGTATTGTAATGAGCTGAAATGGCAGAGGGATGGATTTCAATTGATGAGAAAGATGGGCCTTTGTCCAGCATCAGTTAAGTACTGCAATATCTGAGGAATATTTGGCTCTGCTGTATCAGTTCCTTGTGCTCGATTCCAAGCACAGAATCTCTTCCATTTGTCAGCATAAGATTTTCTAGTGCTAGGTCTTCTGGCTTTCAAAATGACATCCATTACAGCTCTGCTGAGAGGTGTTGCTTCTATGACTACATGATCAGCCATGCTGCCAGGATCAGAGTCTGTAGTTGATTGTGCAGGATCTGATTGTTTTGCTGGGACAGTAGTTGAGGTCTTTGAGGCAAGGTCCAAGCTGGGTATTGAGACAAGTTCCTTAGGACTGGGTACCAGTACTGGCAGGGCCAGTCCGGGGCAATTAGTACCATCTTTGGTTTCTCGTCTGACTTTTAGGAGGACCTTGGGGAGAAGAGGCAGAGGAGGAAAGGTGTAAACTGATAGGTTTTTCCAACTGAAGGACAGGGCGTCCACTTTCCATGTTTGTCTGTGATGAGTCCTTGTGCAGAATCATTTCAATTGATAATTTTGAGGAGAGGCAAACAGATCTATGTCTGGGCTCCCCAATTTCTCTGTTATGCTGAAGACGTGGATTTAGTTTCCACTCTTGAGGATTCATAAGGTTTCTGCTTAAATCGTCTGCCAGTGTGCTTTGTTTTCCTAGCAGGAATTGAGCTTGAAGATCTATTTGGTAGGTCAAAGCTGTGTTCCACAGTGCCATGGCTGATCTGCAAAGGGGGTATATGAGTGTGTGCCCCCTTGCTTGTTTATATACCACATGACTGTGGTGTTGCACATCTTTATCAGTAGTTGTTCTGGATGAAGTAAGTCCTTGAAGGCTGTTAGAGCATTTTGAACAGCTAGCATCTCTTTCTGGTTGATATGCAGATGCATTTGTTTTGGTGACCATATGCCCTGAATGCATCTTCCTGCCATGTGGGCCTCCCCAGGCGTAATCTGATGAGTCTGTTGTTATGGTTTGGCTGGCAGGGGGTAGAGTGAAAGGCCATCCCATGTTTTGGTGACATGCCTTTGCCCACCATAGAAACTCCTGTTGCAGGCAGGGAATGAGAGGAATCATTGTTTCCAGACTGTGAGAATGTTGACTCCATAAACTTTTTAGGTACCATTGACGTTTCCTCATATGCAGTCTTGCATATGGAATCAGTAGGATGCAGGATACCATGAAGCCCAGAGCCTGCAGAATTTGTCTTGCAGAAGACTGGGTTTTTGTTGCCATCAGTAAGTAGTCAGTTGCCTTTGCTTGTCTGGCGTGAGGTAAGCCATCTGGGCAGTTGTATTCAAGCTTGCACCCAGGAATGTTATCTTTTGAGAGGGTACCAGTTGTGATTTCTTTTCATTTATTGTGTACCCTAGGCATGTTAGAAGCCTTTTCACAAACGCCAGGTGTCCAAGAAGTGTCCTTGTTCTCTGCTTGAATGAGACAGTCGTCCAAGTAAGGCTATATTTGTATACTTCCTTGTCTGCAAAATGCAATTACTGGTGCCAAGCACTTTGTAAAGACCCTGGGTGCAGTAGATAAGCCAAAGGGCAGTGCAGAGAATTGGTAATGCATTAAGCCAGCCTTGAATCTGAGGTATCTTCTACACGATTGTTTTATTGGGACATGCAGGTATGCCTCTTTTAGGTCTAAAGTCACCAGCCAAGCATTCTTGCCCAGCATGGGCAGAAGCTGCTGCAATGTCAGCATTTTGAAATTTGGAACGTCCAGGTATGTGTTCAAAATCGATAAATCCAGTATTGGCCACCAGGCCTTGTCCTTTCTGGGTACCAAGGACAGTCTTGAGTAAAAACCTTGTCCTCTTTCCTGCTCTGGTACAGTCTGAATTGGCCCTCATATCCATGAGGGACGCAACCTGTTTCTGTGCCTCTGCCCATTGACTTCTTGGCAGATCTGGCCAACTATTTGCCATTGGCAGAGTGTGAAAATGGAATCTGTATCCCTGTGATACAATGTTTAGTACCCACTTGTCCTGGGTTATTAACTGCCAATTTTGAGCAAAAAGTGCTAATTTTCCCCCTATGGATGCTGCCAAAACATAAGTGCTTGGTGTAGGCAGAGGGAAGTCATTGGGATTGCTTTCTGTAAGTTTGCACTTCATCTCCTCCAGATTTGGAGGTGGAAGCTCCCCATTGCTTTGACCTGTATGAATCTTGAGCCTGGTATCTGGAACCCTTAGGGCATCTGGATTTGCCCCTTTCAGCTCTGTCTGACACAGGAAAGGACCAATTTTTTGTAGGCCGTCTACTGAATCTTGGTGGCTGCACTTGTAAGATGTCTTTAACAGTTTGCATAGACTTAGCTTTGTCTTCCATTTTCTTTAAAATCTCTTCTGCCTTAATAACAGACAATCATGCTGTAAAGGTGCATCTAGCAATTTAGCTTTAACATGATCAGGCAAAATTTGTTCCTTTAACCAGGTATGCCTCCTAGTCACAGATCCAGTAACTGCAGCCCTGCAGGAAGCCTCTAAGGAATCAAAACCACATTGCAAAGTATGCTTTCCAACTTGTTCAGCTGCATGCAATAATTCCTGCAATTCTTTATTTTCTGCACATTCTGAAATCAACATAATTTTCTGTTTCAGCAATCCCATAACATGTTGTTGGTACTCAAGCATATGAAATTGACAGTTTAAAGCCCTGATTGCCAAGGTTACAGATGTATAAACCTCCCCCCCATCTGTCCAGTACCATTGAATCTGTCAGAGGTCGTAGGATTTTTTGCTGTTGAGGCTTTAACTCCCTTTGGACCCTGTGAAATAGTTTCAGGATCAGCAGCAGGGTTTCTAAATAAAACGTTATGCGAGTCAGGGACCCTGCAATATCCATCAGGCTTACTGGGAGCTGGAGGTAAGGAGTCAGGGTCAAGCTGGACTCCGAAAACACATCATCCACAATGTCTAAAACAGGGGGAATGGCTAAAGGCCTGTGCTGAGGGAGAAGGAAATCTCTGAGCCTCTTTTTTGATTCTGAGAAGTCTTGAAAATGCTCCCTCAAATAATGCAAGGTTTCTCCAAATGAATAATCCTCAGGAGGAAATGCAGACGGAATAGACTCCTCAGCATCAGAATCCTCATGGGGAGGTATAGATAATTCCTGATCTGAAGAGGAAGAAGAAGAAATAGAAACCTGATCTGAAGATTCATAATCAGTGTCTTGCCTAGGCCTCTTATCAGGAGGTGGATGGGTACCCCTGATCAAGGCAATAAGGTCTTCACCCATTTTGATAATCAGTTTTTTAGGCATAGAGGCCTGTGCACGTGGCTCATGCGTCAGTTTTTTAGTTTTAGAAGTTGCTTTTGTCTTTGGTTTTGCAGCTGTCAGTTTGATATACAAATGTTGAGGTCTGAATACACTCTCAGAAGCCGGTGCCTGCTCAGCGGCTTCTGACCCATCCGAGGGAGATGCATCCGTCAGTCCAATACCGTGAGTATCATGCAGCATGCCGGACTCCACACGGGTTTGGTAGAGGCCTGTGACGCGAAGGTAGATGGTATCAGGGGCTGCGAAAGAGCCTCACTGAGTACCGGCGAACTGGCGACTGGCTTAGGAGAAGCTTCGCCGTCGGTTTTGGATCTTGACTGCCTTTTTCTGTCCTTTTCTTTGCGTTTTTTTATGTACTCCGGTAGTTGGATTGCTATCTGACGACATTTCTGTATAGTTAAATCTGTTTCCAAAATACTTTGATGCAAAAATATACTGACGCGTTGGTTAAATCTAGCACAAAACCGACAGCCAGGCACGTTGTGATCAGGGCCTAGGCAAGGAATACAACATAAATGGAAATCCTTATGAGGTATTTGCTTCCCACAACACAATTATTAACTTTTTCTGACATTGGTAAAAAGCAAGAAAAAAAAGTTTCCCTAATGGGGTACTTAGCTTTAGTGAAGACTTCAGTTCCGAAACTCAAACTCGAATATTTCAGTAGTCGGCCGATCAGCACTTGCGAAATGCTTCTGCTTCGTGCACCACGCGGCAAGAAAGACTGAATAAAATGGCATCGGCTGCATGTTTTATACCCCTAACGTCATGGAAGAGGAGACAGCAACCGACGCAGGACCCAAGACTTTGGAATTCAGGCCGAGGGCAACCTGCCAGCAGATTACCCAAATGTAATGACTGCAACAGTGAAACACGAAGAACATCATGAAAGCACTACTGAACCTTCAGTTTGAATTTCTTCACCACCATAAGCAAGTTTCACACACTTTGCCAAATCAAGCTTTTCACCAGCTCATGCTCTAGCAAATGTTTCTGTTGACATAACATTGCACTTTGAATCTGTGTCAGCTTTGACCTCTACAGGTCTTGCATTTATCGGAACAGTACAAAATACTTCATTCTTTGCCCATAAATCTACTGCATTGACCGTTTCATTAAGCATAGACACACCCATCAATATAAAAAGTAGCGTCACAGCTTTCTAACTGATCAACTTGTCTCTGAATGTTCTCTTTTAATAAAAAATGTCCCTTATTTGATTAACAAAACCTTTGGAAACAATTCCACTTACTGCACTTGTGGCGCTGCTGACCAAAAGCTAAGAACTTTTCTCTTTTGGGTTTGCGATTTGCACCACAATTATGGCAGTTGACTATGAAGCTAGGTGAGGGTACACGCTTTGAGTTTGATAACTCACCCTTGTGCTTCACTGAGACTGTGTGCACTCTGGAATTTGCTAGAAAGCTACAGGGTTTACCAGGGAGTGTTACAAAGCTCACAGTTGCTGCCATGTGCTTGTGCCTCTTTCTTTTAACCACATGCTGCGTACTATCAACAAAGATACTGGAAGCATGTATTTCTCATTTGTAAGCATTTTTATTTTACTTATTTTACATTTGTTGATGCATACCATTTTCAGTGGAGGTCCGAGGAGAAAAGCTCCAGAAATACAAGAATAATTTAACAAATACAGTTAAAAATATAATAGTTTTTAACTGTTCAGATAGTTAATACAAAGAAAAATTGCAGGAGATAAGCTGAGAGAAAATTAGGGAGTAAGTTTGGGTAGTAAGGTGTAGGGAGCAATAGAACAACTGAGTAGAAATTTATTTATTTATTTTACATTTGTTTACCAAGAAATTCCGACTGGATAAATGTCCATTTTCAGCGGAGGCCCGGGGAGAAAAGCTCCAGAAAGCAGAGTATATATACATTAGGAACAGCAGAAACATTTAGAGATACGTATAACATGCAATTTTCAGTAGGGTTACAAACATAGATGAAACATAGTAGACAACATCAAAATCATGCAGCTTCAATTTCAGACAATAATACACGCAGTTATGGGCTAAGTCCCTTCAAGAATTCATACACTTAGTATATGATTTAAATGCTTAGGGAGAGTTTGCAGGGACACTGCCAATGCTGTTGGAAGTGTAGTTTGAGGCTTTTTTTAAACTGGGTTAAGGAGGATTGGTGAGCAAGTTTGACAGGTAGCATATTCCAAATTTTGCCTACTGAGCTGGCGAATAGAGAGTCCCCAGCCTCATTTATGCTCTTAGTTGTTTGTACCAGCAGTTTGTCAGAAGAGCATAGTGACCTCAGGTTGATGTATGGTTCGATGACTTTATTTAGTGCTGGTGTTTTTTCAGGTTGATATAGTATTTTGTGGGTTATTATAGGTTAGTTGTATCGGAGAAGACTGGGTCACTCCAGCCATCCTAGTTGAGTTATGTTGATACAATGGTGGGTCCTAGGAGGTAGCACCTGTGGCAAATCTAGCCATATGGTTTTAACAACTAGCAAGTTTGATAAGGGTGGCTTGGTGCAAGTTAGTGAAGAGGGGGGAGGCATAGAGGAGGGTAGATAGTAGGTGGAACCGAGCAATAGTGGTTCTTGCAAAAGGAGTGAAGGGTTTAAATCCCGTATAGGGAAGCCCAGTTTTTTGTTGACAGATTTGATGGTTTGACATGGATATCATATTTTAGGGTGTTATCAACTGATGCCCAGGAGTTTTGAGAATATCTGGGGATATAACAGTGCCATTATTGGAACTTACAGTAAAGAATGATGAGGAGGATTTGCAGGTGGGGGAAAAATGAGCAGTTTAGTTTTGTTGGGGTTTAACAGAAGCTGACGGTTTGCAAACCATTTTTCTACATTATTGAAAGTATTCTGGGTTAGGGTTATAAGTTCAGTTGAGGAAGAGGCAGTACATATTAGAGTAGAGTCAACCGCGTATTGGATGCAGGTGGCCTTGGGAGTGATGATGGGTAGGTCATTGATAAAGACTGAGAAGAGTAGTGGTCCTAGTATGGAGCCTCAGGGGACTACTAGAGTAATGGGTAGATGTGTGGGTAGGGTATTCTGTCATAAAACTGCTTGTTGTTTATCAGACAGGTAAGATTGGGACCATTTAATAGAGCTTCTATTCAGTGACAGTTCCTTCAGGGTACAGAGAAGCAGTTGGTGATTGACCATATCAAAGGCCTTAGAGAGATCTAGGAAGAGAGCCGAGATAAATTTGTAAGAGTAAGAAATGCCAGAAGAAACGAGGAAGAGAAAAATATAAAGCAATGAGCATAATAGAGAGGTAGCCTGAGGGAGATTAACCTGGGCTAGAGCAGGAACACAGAAAAATATAAAGCAATGAGGATAATAGAGAGGTAGCCTGAGGAGGGAGATTAACCTGGGCTAGAGCGGGAACATAGAAAAATATAAAGCAATGAGCATAGCAGAGAGGCAGCTTGAGGAGGGAGATTAACCTGGGCTAGAGCAGGAACATAGAAAAATATAAAGCAATGAGGATAATAGAGAGGTAGCCTTAGGAGGGAGATTAACCTGGGCTAGAGCAGGAACATAGAAAAATGCAAAGCAATGAGCATAGCAGAGAGGTAGCTTGAGGAGGGAGATTAACCTGGGCTAGAGCAGGAATATATCTAGTGGGTGGTGAAATAAATTTTTGCTGCAATCTTAAATTCTGTTAGAAAGGGTTTGAGGGTTAAGTCAGGAGGAAGTGAGTACCAAATTTTTGCTATGTAATTGGAGAATACTGCGTCACTGGCGTGATTGCAGGATTTAGAGGTTAACCATTAATTTATCAATAGATCTCAGTGGTCTGGTAATATGTAAGGGGTAATTAAGGGTTGTATAGGAACTCTGTCTGGTTGGTTAATTATTCTATGGGCCACTTTAAGCTGATTGTAGAGTAGTAGGTTGGGGAACTAGAGTCATTTTAGTAGATATAGATTTTGACAGTGATGTGTGAGATAGGTAGCCCCTGTAGTGAATCTAGCAATATGGTTAAAGTAGACAGTTAAATGTATTTAGTTTGGTTTTAGAGCGGTTAGCGAGAACGGGGGGAGGCATACAGGAGAGTGGAAAATAGGTGGGTGCGTACTGTGTTGGTTCTGGCCAAAGGGGTTAAGAATGCTTTACTTCTGTATAGTGAGCCCAGTTTTTTATTGTTTTAGTTGGTTAACATGAAGGTCAAATTTCAGACTATTGTCAATTAGTACCCCAAGTAGTTTGGTGTGGCTATCAGGGGATATTATGGTACCGTTGTTAGATGTGATTCTGAAGGTGACCCGAGGGGAGCAATGGGTTGGGGAAAACACCAATAACTTGGTTTTATTAGCATTTAGTAGTAAATGTCGTATAGAGAACCAGCTTTCGACCAAGTTAAATGTTTTCTGGGTCTGGAACTTGAGTTTTGGGAGGAAGTTGGCTGAATAGAGCAAAGTAGAGTCGTCTGCATATTGTATACAGGTAGCTTCAGGGGTGCCGACTGTAGATCATTAACAAAGATTACGAATAGTAGAGGACCTAATATGAAGCCTTGTGGAACTTCTAATTTATTTATTTATTTCCAGTTTGATGACCGGGGAGGTCCACTGGGCTCAAAGAGCCCATTTTCAGTGGAGTTCCTGGGAGAAAAGCTCCAATAATACATAGTACAAGCTCCATAATATGAAGTACAATACATAGTGGAAACAGAAACAAACTAAGCAAATTTTACATACAAAATAGCAAAAACTAAAACGTTAAACAGCAGCTTGGAGAAGGATGTAAAGTATAGTTACATGTTTAGTGGTTGAGAACAGTAGTACAAGGTTAAATTAATACAGAGGTTTAAATCCTCTGAGTGGTATAGAGGTAGCATTAGCATGAAGGCAGTGCATAGGGTTAATCAACAGTGTGTAAGAAAGAACAAACTGTGTGTGTTATAAAGTATTTATGTATTAAGCAGGTTAGGTAGGTGGAGTGCAATTGCATTTCCATTTTTGGGAGAGAAGAATGCAGCTGGGTTTTTAAGTGTTCAGAGTTCTCAGAAATTCTTAGAGATGGAGGGAGAGAATTCCATGTTTTGGCAACGGAAAAGGATAGGAGAAGCTGACCAGCGGGACGGTTTGGTTTATAAACAAAGATTAGATTTTGGTGGGTAGATCTTAAGAGTTCTGGTTGGGGTGTATAATGTTAAGATGTTCGTTAGTGCTGGGCATATAGTTAGTTTGAAAATAAGCTTGTGAGTGGTGATGAGTTGGAGGTAGTCAAGGTAGTTTGGGAGTTCTAGCCATTGCAGCTGGTGGAGAGGTTTACAGTGGTGAGTGGAGTATATGGAAGTGGTGGCGAACTTTGAGATTTTATTGTAACAGGATTCTAGTTTAGAAGAGATTGAGGAAGATAGGATGGTTAGTAGGGGAGCACCATACATTAGTTAAAGTAGTGGCGAGGGTCTGTCATGTTGAGGGGGAGAGGAAGTGGGAGTTTCTGTACAGCATGCCAAGTTTGCTGATGGGTTTTCTTTATATTTAGCTGAATATGGGTATCGAATTTTAGGTGTTCATCAATAGCAACTCCAAGAAGTTTAGCAAAAGGAACAACTTCTATAGTGGAGTTGGCAAGGCTTGTAATCTTGAAAGAGGTTTTGTCTAGGCGGATAGATTTTGAGGGAGAGAATAGAAGGATCTTTGATTTGTTGGCATTCAAAGAGAGGTGATTTTGGAGCATCCAGTTCTCAGTAGTTGAGAAGGCAGTTTGAGTTTCTGTTTGGCGCTCAGGGAGGTTTGATGCAGAGCAAACTAAAGTTGAGTCATCTGCTTATTATTATGCTATCTTAGTGTTAGGAATGGCTGCATGGAAATTATTAATGAAGATATTGAAGAGCATAGGGCCAAGAATGGATCCCTGGGGTACCCCGAATGGGGTGGGAAGGAGGGCTGAGGTGCCAGTCTTCCATTTTACTGCCTGAGATCTGTCAGAGAGGTAGCTGCTGAACCAGGTAATGGTGTTTTGCGAGAGGTTAAGATTGGAAAGGTGATGAAGAAGTTGGGTATGGGAGACTGTGTTGAAAGCCTTGGAGAGGTCAAGGAGGACTGTGGATACAAGTTCTCTAGAGTCACGGGCATGGTTTACGATGTCTAGAAAAGAGAAAAGAGCTGTTATTGTGCTATGGCCAGTAAGGAACCCATGTTGTGTTGGGGTGAGGAGTTGGTTATGTGTAAATGAATGGCATGAGCTGGAGGTGGATGCATTTCTCAAGAATTTTTGAAATAGGGGAGAGAATCGCTATGGGTCAGAAGTTGGAGATATTATATATGCCTCCTTTATGGAGAGGTAGGATAAAGGCTGCACGCCACAATTTGGGGACATATGATTTTTGTATGGAACTGTTGAGTATGCTAATGGGGGAGGCGATGCTGTCTGCTGCAATTGTTAAAAAGAGTGAGCGGATATTGTCAGGGGCACTGGAGCAAGGCTTAAGCTTATAAGTTTTTTTTTATATATGAGGTGGGGATGGGTTTGAGGTGGAATATGGGAGGTGAGTTTGGGATGGAAGGTTGGACAGAGGGTTTGATTTGGGGGGAGGTGTTGTTTGGGAATGTTTTAGTGAGTTCTGCTACAGAGATAGTAAAGAAGGAATTGAACAGAGTAGCTATTTCTGGGTCAGATGTACTAGTGTCAGGACAAGGGTTGTTTTTGGTGCCTGGATTGAGAAGCGAGTTAATGGGTTTCCAGAATTGTTTGGGGTTAGAGGAGTGGTTAGACTGGAGTTTGATATAGTGTGCTTTTTTGTCTTGGTGTCTAGGATTAATGAAACAGGTAGAAGGGTGGAGAGTCTATCTTGCTAGATCACTGCCTGATTTCTACCTCGAAGGTAATGTTGAAACCACCTGATAGTACGATTATGTAAGGAAAGTTTACGAAGAGAGAGTATTATCTTGTTATGATTGACCATATTGAAAGCTTTAGAAAGGTCTAAAAAGAGAGCCGATGAGATTTTAACTGTGTTCTTACTCTGATTGATGGTGTCTGTGAATGATAGCAATGCTGTTGTGGTGGCATGATAGGATCTAAGGCCATGTGAGTTTGTGAGAAGTTTGTTCTGGATTAGGTAGTGCATAAACTGGCTATGAATACACTTTTCCATGATTTTGGCTAATGGTGAGAGGATGGCTATGGGCCTATAGTTGGATAACTCTAAAGAGTTTCCACCTTTATGGAGAGGTACGACATGTGATACCTTCCAGATGCTGGGAATGGTGGCTTCAGTGATTGTCCTATTAGGATCGAGATAGGGATAGCAATGACATCAGCTGCCAGTTGTAAGTATTCAGCTGGGAGCCGGTCAGCTGCACGGGTAGTTGGTTTTATTTTAGTCAAGAGTTTTCTAATGTAACTAGTGGGGACAGGTTGTAAGCTAAAGGTCTTCTCATCATTGGTGACATTTAGTTCCAGACCATCAGTAGAGGTGTCTGTTTGCTGTTTGGCTAGGGTGAGTATGGTATCAGTAAAGATGTTATTCGAAGTATCTGGTAGACTGACAGTGGTTAGTCCTGGCTGGAGAAGAGGGGGTTGTGGTAACATTGCCATGCCTTAATATTTTATTTATACCGGCCCAAACTTTTGTGGTTGATTTTGATGCTTAGTAAGTAGGTTATGGAAGTAATCTTTTTTGTCTTTTAAAATAGCTCTTTTTGTGTCATTCCTAAGTTGCCTGTAGTTGAGCTGGTAGGATACAGATTTGGTGGTTCTGCATTTGGACCAGGCTGAGTTTCTTTCAGAAATCTTTATTTTGGTACTTTTGGTAAGCCAAGGTGCTGTTTTAGGTTTAGCTCTGGAAGTACGTGGGGGTGCATGCCAGTCTAGGCTAGAGAGAAAGGTGGAATTAAAGTAGTTTACGGCTTCATCTAAAGGCAAATGGTGGAGTATGGTCCAGTTACAACGAATTAGATCAGACTGGAAGCTGTAAGGATTGAAATTCTTTTTATTCCTGATTGTCTGATAAATGGGCTGATGGGTTTTATTAGTTTTGGTTTTTATGATAAAGATGGGGAGGTGATCACTTAGATCATCTGGGAGGGTTCCCGAGATGTAGTTCTGAGGTTGCTGGTTAGTGAGTATCCAGTCTAGGACACTTCCTTTGTTACACTCTATTGAATCTAGTGGGAGATTTTATTAGTTGGGAGAATCCATATAGGTTATAGTGGGTGGTTGGAGTTTGTGAGGAACATAGGATCCAGTCTGTTAAAATCCCCTAGAAAAATAGTTTCTTGTGGATTAGCATTGGATAGTCCATTAAGAATACCTTCTAAGGTACCTATATTGTTACCTGGGGGAATGTATCCACAGACAATATTGATATGTTTTCTATTGTTAATTTTAATTTTGGCAGTTAAGATCTCTGCATTACTGTATGTGAGAAGGGCAAGGGCTACTTTGATCGTTTCAAGGGTGTTTTATATATAAGTGCTACCCCCCTCTGCATTTTTTTGCCTATACGGTCTGACCTTAGAATGTTACAGCCTGGAGGGGGAATTTCATTTTTATTGGTTTATTTTATGTTTATTTGTTTTTTTATTTATTATATATTTGTGTTTTTCTGTAAGCTCATACATATGGCAAAACCTCAATGGCCTCATTGTTACGAAGTAAAATCTTTCTCACACCATCATCTTTAATACCACACACTAGTCTGCCTTACCAACTCATCCCTTAAATCACCAAATCTGCACATTTTAGCCTTCTTTCTCAAGTCAGTTATATATGCTGCAAAAGTTTCACCAGGCTTTTGATGCCTTGTGTAAAATAAGTGCCTTTGCATTGTAATATTCACTTGGGGGCTTACATTTTAAGCATTCTGGGTCTTCCCTTCACTCAGCCGGTACACCACTGTGTGACTGGTTTCTTCCTCCCCTGCAAATATAGCAGGTGCATACACAAATGAATACTCTCTTTCTATGGCTTTGGAAGCAGCTAAATTAAGCAGAATAAATGCTTTTGTACAGTCATCTCTATCAGAAAATGTAGCTTGTATGAAAATATTGTACTCTTCCTCACTCACCAATTTTCTACAATACTGTTATCAAATACAAGTGGAGCTGGTCTACGGAATCCTTCAGCCATGCCATCTAAGTATGCCCACACACAATGAAAAAAATTACCCTTGAAATTATATACGAACATGCACATACAGCCAGTACTTGTAACATTCAAATGCACAATAAACTCTTCGAAATACTGTACTTTGCGAAACATGCTTTGAAATGGCTGTATTTTGTAAAATAACTGTACTGTAATACTGCACAAACTTGTAAACATTTTGTATAATTCGGATATCTTGAATACCTTTCATGTGATGCAAAAAAAATGCAAGTTTTCCTTATTTTATACATTTTATGCAAATTGGACGTTATTTCTAACATTTTTGCAACTATTTTGAATATTTTTATCAATGTCAGTTTCAGACATTTCATTTACTTAGAAATTCGTTTTGAGCGTTCTGAGTGCTTCATTTTACACTTTGCAAAAAAGAAATCATTTAAATAAGCTGACCTTTTCTTGAGAGTTATACATGCAGTAGGGATGATCTATTCCTCTATATTCCTCCACCATTAACTGAGTGCCTTCGGGTCCTGATTCAGGATTTCTGGATCCCATTCTGACATCATGTCGCTCGTCTCAGTTTACTATTGAAGACGAACATTCCGGGTAGATTGTTTATAAGCTTTACTACACACACAAGACGGATAGCAGCAGTACAAAATATAAATGAAATGACATACTTGCTTACATCAACAGCTTACTACAAAATGGCAGTTAGGCTCACACGTGCTCAGTATTTACACACTTGTGAAAGCCCCTAGAAAGCTTCTTAAAGCTATACATACATCCTGATCTACAATAACTACTCTACAACACCTCACCCACGAGTCCTTTTCATGAGTTAAAAGCTGGCTCAATAGTTCCCAGCTTCTACTCAATCATAACAAAAATGCTGCTGCTATTCCTCCTAAAAAGCCCTTTTACACAGAATTTCTCAATAACAGTGTCTGATAACACCTCTACAGAAGTCATCCCCCATACCAAGTTACTAGGCATGACAACTGCTGACAGTCTATTGCACATGTAAGTCTAACTTCAGGCAATCAAAAAACCTCAACAAAAATTAGGGGTGCTCTATAGAATAAAAAACTAAACCGATTCATCCAAGAAACTCATTGCCTATACACCTCTACTCCCTGCTTTACTACATAGTCCCCCAATACTGCTCAACCTTCATGCTTCCACACAAAATAAACTAAACCAGGGCTACAATAAAATTGCTAAATTTGTCACTAACTTGTCAAACAGAGCCCATCACTGCTTATCTCTAAAATAGCTTGACTGGTTGAATTACCCAAGCAACTCACTTACACCCAACTAGACCTAGTCCACAAATTAACATACAAACCAGAACAAAGCACAGCCCTACTGGACTAATGACACCCCCCTCCCCTACTGACAGACTACTCTGAGCTGGAAGCAAAATGCTCCTTACTACCTACAAATCCCACCTGTCTGCAGGAACTCAAGTGGAATAAATGGAGTAGAAGTCCTCCTGGAGTGAGGGCTGCCTTCCAAACAATACACATTAGATTTTGCTGTACTATTAGAATTTTTGTTAGTTGTCAGTAAAGTTAATTTCCCCACTGGGGTACTTAGCTTTATGAAGACATCTGACTTTGGACAGACTAATGTACTTAAGATATGCTGGTTCTTCCAACATCCAACAGCAAGGAAGAACTGCAGACACGGCGCAGACCAATGAACCTTTTGACCTAATCTACAGTCCGAAGGGTGTCAGCTGGGACTTGAAGAGGAAAAACAAATCTCTAATAATCATCCCAACCTTGCGCTTCCTGAAGGCACTACAGTCAGAATTACTGAGTGGCAAATATTGCCAACTCTCTGCCAGTACCAAGAAAGTAACAGACACCACCCACAGATGCCCTGACAAGTGTCCCTGCATCCTCCACTGCCCTTTTAAAACAGGTATGTTGCTGAAATCAGTTATACTAACTCCACTTGCTGTTACAATGCAGTACAGCTGTATCCTGTGCTTTATCTGCTATTAGAATCATGTAAGGTAATCCACAGCACTGGCAAAGAAGGTAACTGAACCAATGAGCTTGGCTCAACAGATTAACCCAGGGCTGTGTATTGGGATAGGAATGATAACTGATATTTTCTACACTTAAGCAAACATGAAGACAGAGCAACTGAAAATCTACCCCCAACTGTAACAAAGCGTGCACACAAAAACTTAAGGAAAAGACTAGTGAATAATCCAACGCAACTGCTCATACAGAAAAGTTTGATGGTGCTGGTGGTACTAGAAATATAAAATCCTGATCAAGTATTATGCAATATGCACTGAAACTCTGAAATTTCCATCGAAAGCACAGCCAGCAGACATTTACAATTGGATTTTAAACCGCATAAAAATACAGAATTTGTTACAAGTGGATTAAAAATGAACTGTATCTTGAAAGAAAGTTCATGTTGAGTGGCCACTCACTACAGTGCTAAAAAATGTGTGCATGACTCATCAAATGGGAGGTACAGGAAAAAGTCTAATTAGCTTTGCTCAGTTGTAAATGTGCTTATGGTAATATTGGCATTAATAATTTAAAACAGACGTACTTTGTGTGGTTGTGCGCAGTATCAAATTCATGTTTACATGACAGCAGATGTTAGCAGCGTTAGCTAGTGTCAGCATTATACAGGTGAAAAGATATTTGGATTACAGATTGTAAATATGCACATTATGTAAATAAGTACATTACACACCAGTGTATCTTTATAGCTGTGTGTCTAAAGCCAAATCTGCAGTGTTGCTACTGGCTGGGTTAGAGAAGAAAACTGGGTCACAACTTCCTGCTTGAAGCACTGCCTTCATGAGATATCAACGATTGTTTTGAAAATGCAACAATATGAAAAAGTTACTTACTTACCATAACGTTCCATGTGAGTTTATCTCACCTTCATTCTCACTGATAGGTTCGGAGCCAATCCTCTGCTAAGGCTCGGCCAAATGCTAAAGCTCGAGGTCTTCAAACAGCTCGTGGCCTACTCCTTATCCCATGATGCAATAGTGCTTCCCTCAGATCTTGTTTGCCCAATCATACTGATAACTAAAACTACAGTCATTGAAATAAGAATACCATAGATAAGGACAAAGCATCACCAAAACTTGTTGGCACTTGCCAGTCCTCAAGACTTTAAAGGTAGGAGGTTGGTGGGTGGGACATAAGAATGAAGGCGAGATGAACAACTCACATGGAACGTTATGATAAGTACACTTCTTTATGTGAAGTTGTTCTCTCTTGCCTTCATTCTCACGGATAGGTAAGCGTCCCAAGCACCATCTCCTTGGGTGGCGCATGGAAGTATATTCGTCAGAACCATAAAACCAAAGTAGGCCCTGTCCCTGGAGGCCTTATCCGATTTGTAATGAGCGATAAAGGTATGAGGGGAGGACCATGCGGCGGCTGCACAAATGGTATCTATAGGCAGCAGTGCCAGAAAGGCTGAAGTGGAAATTGCTCTGGTTGAGCGAGCCTTGACTTTATGACTTAATGTCATCTGCGAAGAGTTGTACGTGAAAGAAATACAATCAGACAACCATTTTGAAGTGGTTTTTACCACCGGTGTACCCTTCTTTGAATTTGAAACTGAGACAAAAACTTGATCCAATTTTCTGAAGTAGTTAGTCCTGTCTAAATAGAACTGAAGTTGCCTATGGACATTGAGTTTGTGCAACGTGTTCCATTTTGTTTGTATACTTGGGGAAAAAACACAGGTAATCTACAGTTTGGTTGAGATTCGTTTCAGAACAAACCGTTGGTAGGAATGAAGGATTAAAAATCAAGTGTGGGGCTTTAATGGACAAGGCATGTAGTTCCGAAATTCAAGCGGAAGTAATAGCTAGTAGGAAAATGGTCTTCCACGATAGGAATTTCAAATCACAGGATGATGCAGGTTCAAAGGGGAGTAAAATGATCCACGAGAGCACAAAACTGAGATTCCATGGAGCAGATGGGGTTCTAATAGGTGGTCTCAAGTGAATAGTACCCTTAAGAAATGCTCTATATGACATGATTGGAGTCTGTTGATCACCCATATGAAAATTAGAGATTGCTGCCAATTGAACTCTAAGGGTTGCTGCAGCCGCTCCTTCATCAAACAGTTTAGTCAGAAACTCTAGAATGGAAGAAATCGAAGCCGTACATGGATCAACATTATTATTTGATGCTCATATGGAAAATCTTTTCCATTTGCTAAGGTATAGTTTCCTAGTAGAATATTTATGAGAAGAAATTGGGATGTTCTGGGCTGCAGGTGATAAATTGTGGAACCTGGCTATTCGTGGAACTGGAGCAGCCAAGTTGTCAATTTTGGGGTATGAATTGCAGGATAATGAACCCCTGATGAATGTATCAGAAGATCTGGAACTGGGTCCAGGATCCATGATTCTTCCAGTAGATGAGGCAGCAGAAACGAGAGCCAAATTTGACGAGGCCAGTAAGGGGCTATCAAAATAATGGCCCTTCCGAGAGTGCTGGCTTTCTGTAGGAATTTGGGTATCAAAGGAAACGGGGGAAAAGCATAAAGAAGTCCTGGGGGCCAACTGTGTACAAGTACATCCCTTGGGGCATCGCCCAAGTTGGGGATCAGGGCAAAGTAGTTGCTGCATTTGGTGTTGGCGGGGGTTGCAAAGAGGTCAAAGCAAGGCTGGCCCCATCTGCAGAATATCCTTTCGACTACTTCTTTCAGGGACCACTCGTGAGACGACAGTATTGCTCTGCTCAACTTGTCCACTATCACACTGGACCTCCCCAGAATGCGCTCTATCAGAAAGTACTGGTTGAATATTGCCCACTGCCATACTCTCAAGGCCTCTCAACATAAGGGGCATGATCTGGTTCCTCCCTGTTTATGTACCAGACCACTGACATGTTGTCCGTCTGTATTGCAATAGTCCCTAGAGGTAGGAAGTTTTGAAAGGACTGCAATGCTAGAAGTACCATTCTCATCTCTAGGACACTGATATGCAGACGAGTCTAGCGATTCTTCTATGTGCCTTGGGATGTCTTTCCCTGAAAATGCCCCCCCCCCCCCATAAGGGAGGCATCCATGGTCACAGTGGCAACTGGGGTTGGAAGAAAAAAGGGACATCCTATTGTCACTTGAGGAGAGGTCAGCCACCAAAGAAGATCCTTCTTGCATGGCTTTGTTACTATGATGTGGTGAGACACTGGGAGTTCCTGATAAGACCATTGTGTGAAAACCAGCCACTGCAGTAGCCGCATGTGCATTCGGCCTAATGGAATGGCAATGATGGCTGCCGCCATGGTCCCTAGTAATTTGAGCACTACTGAAACCTGGGGCTCTCTGTTTGGGGATGAGATTCAGAATTTGTTGTCGAAGGCTCACCACTTTTTCCATTGGAAGTTTTATGGTCATGGAAACTGTTGAGATCTCCTCCTATAAAGACAGTAGATCTGGATGGCTGTAAAACAGATTTGTCCCAGTTTACAGCAATCCTCAAACAACTGCAAAGATCTAAGGCTGTCTCTCGTGTGTAGGAGTTTATGCTTGGTGGTGGTGGTGAGGAGCCAGTCGTCTAACTCTGGAAACACCTGGAATCCTAACCACCTCAGGTGAGCAGTGACTACTACCATGCATTTGGTGAACACTCCGGGGGCTGTAGTGAGACCAAAGGGCAGAGCTCGAAACTGAAAGCGACTGGCTCCCAGCCGAAAGTGCAGATGATCCCTGGATGGTCTGGTTATCTTTATATGGTAGTACGCATCCTGGAGATGTATTGAGCACATCCAATTATCTTTTCCTAGAAAAGAAAGTAGACTGTAGCATGACCACCCAAAACTTTTTTTTTTTTGACAGATTTGTTCAACCTGCTGAGATCCAAAATTGGTCTCCAGTCCCCTGTTTTCTTTGGTACTAAAAAGAATCTTGAGTAAGTTCCAGATCCTCTCTGATATGCTGGGACTAGTTGGATGACTTTTCTAGCAGCCTTGTAATCTCTATGGTTGCCTGTTCCCTGTTAATGGGTGGAACATCTGGGATTTTCACAGGGGGTGGAGGGGTAGTAAAGGGAATAGTGTATCCTCTGGATATTATGCTTTGTACCCACTGATCTTTTGTGATTTTTAGCCAGGTGGCTGGGTACAAAGATAAGCATCCCCCGACTGCCTCTAGAGATGGACAGACAACCCTCCTTTCAGAAATGCTGGTAGGGCTTGCCAAAGAACTGATCCCTGTCACCCTGATTTTGTGGGTCCCCTCTGCACATGGACCAGCATCTCCCATTATTGTCCCCTCCTCTTCCTCTAGAGGGGGTTTCACCATGTATGTCAAAGAAAGCTCCTTGGGCTTTACGGACCACATTTTCTCACTTTTCCAACCTTTAGGATAAGGTCTGGTAGGAGTGGAAAAAAACGGACTCCTACGGCAGACAGAGTCTTTCCATCTTGCTCACACCTGGTAAGAGTTTCCTTCACTTTTGGTCCAAAAAGTGATGAACCATCGAAGGGGGTGCTCACAAAGGATGACTTGTTGGGCTCGGCAAAGGAATATAAGCGCATCCAGGAGTGCCTCCTAAGAGCAATTCCTGTACCCGCTGCCCTACTCATTCTATCAGCTGGATATGAAATCAGACACATGGAAGAGTTTATAAGAGAATTTAGGGTAGCAAGCTGGGAGGTTACCTTATCCGAGACCCCCGGAGCTACCGCATCCTGTAGAGTATCTCCTAACACCTTAAGGAGATCTCTGTGTAGTCTGGTAAAATGTGAGATAGTTCAGGAGTTCAGGGATTGAAAAGTAAAGGCCACTGAACTAAACATGCGCTTTCCGTATCTGTCCATGATCCTAGAATCTCGATTAGGAAGATGAACAGATGTGGAGGTCACAGACAGCTCCTCCTTGGTGGCCGCCGCCCCCACCATAGCATCAATGGGTATTCCTTTGGTAATGAAAGCTTTGTCCTGAGGCGACGTTATAAATTTATTTGGCCTCTGAGGGACTGGTTCTATGGTATCTGGGGACTCCCATGCCTTTTGAGAAAGAAGATCCATCAACTCATCGAAGGGCAGAGTCACCCAAGAGGCGGAGGGTTGAGACCCGAAAGCCTTCAGGAGTACTGACTACTCATCATCAGTAAAGTTAAGGGGATTCGAGCCACCCCTCTGTTATAGGATTTCTAAGATATCACCAAAAGAGATCTTCAGAGGGGGACCATATGGACCCTTCTGACTCGTTTAAATCAGTATCTGACCAGTATCTGATGCGATGGTTTCCTCTGGGGAATCCAGATGCTTCCTCTTGCAAGTTCTCTTTCTCGGAACCTCCTCAGAAGGAGGTTCTGGGGAGGTCCCGGAAGAACAGGGCTCACCCGTTGGGGGGACCTGAGACTTCGGGTCTCTACACTTTTGAGGAATCAGTGAAGCACAGTCAGACACAGGAACTTTAGGGGGAGGAGATTGTTGGTACAGATGACGTGGGTGCCTGAGGGGACAACACTCTCATAGCATCGAAAGCCCTGTGGTTCCGGTCCGAAGAGACGCCTGGATCTGTAAAAACAGGCAGTCTCCGTGGCCCCATAACCATGGGCTCCGAGCCAGAGGTAGGTGCCAAGCTCACCAGAGCAGAGGCCCTGAGAGGCAAAATCGGCACCAACAGATCGGTACGACTATCCTCTCTCGACCCGACCGGTGAGGGTCAGCTCCTAGACTCTAAGGTAGGCACCGAAGAGGTCAGAGTAGTCGGAACCGAAAGCCCAATGGGTGTCGGCTCAGACAGTTCCACAATCATCAGTTCTGAACACTCCTTCTCCAAAACACTGGGTCGAATCGGAAGAGGAACTGAAGAAACGGATCGAGTCTGGGTCGATTCTTAAGCCCTAAGAATCGAACCAGACAGAATTTTAACTAGTGCCTGTGACTGCAGAAGTCTCTGTACCACTCGATCCACATCCTTATCTGATAGTCTTTCGGACCGGGAAGTAATAGATGATTTCTCAGACTGGAGAATAGGAGATTTTAAAGTGGGAGACACCAGCTCCAATGCTGGGGACTGGCTCCTACTGACCACAATTACCTCTGGCTCCATGGGCTTAGGAGCCAAGGTGGCAGTCTTACTAGATTTAGATGTGGAAGCTGATGAGCTCTTTTTTCAGCTCCGACCCCGACAATGAGCTTGTAGATACAACTTTGGAAGACTTTGTGGACTTCTTGTCTAAGGCTTCTTGAAAGGAGAATTTCAAGAGACCTCTTGCCATGAGTTTACCCTAAAGGAGTGACAGATGGCACAATTTTCCTGCAGGTGAAGTTCACCTAAACAATAAACACAATCTGTAAGCCCATTTGTGACTGACATCTTCTGTCCGCATTTCAGACATTCCTTAAACCCAGATTTAGCTTTTTCAGACACCACTCTTGTCAACTGTAAATTACCCAAAGCAGAAAACTCTAGCTTTATAAAAAGAAATACACATGTATAACACACAGCACACAGATAATATATATACGTCTATCAAAAAATAGCCCCAATAAGAGAGGGCCTAAGACTAACCTATAATAACTATGAAACACACCAAGTTATTCAACAATAATTGTACAACTCTAATAAAACCCGCAGGGTTGAATAAAATGTAATTGCAAGTAACAGCAAAAATAGAAGTTTTAATGCCCTAATAAAAACCAGGCTACTGATAAAGCAGAAAGGATAGGGAGCAAAGTTATCTAAATCTAACTAGTCTAGTTAAATAGTGTAAATATCAATAAATAGGCGTAGAAATACACGGCCTCAAGAAAAAAGAGAAAAGCACTCTATCACTAACGAGAGAGACAAGTGTCTCAAGTAGCTAAATGTAATCTAAAAACTAACTAACAAACAGGAATAAAAAAATGGTTATCTAGAAAAATATCAAATGTCTTCCAATACTGGCCAGAGCTGTTCGACAAACACCCGATCTGTTGCAGCGCCAAACGAGGTCTGAGGGAAGCACTATTGCATCATGGGATATGTAATGTGCGCATAATGTTAACACCTGTGTTAATAACCTTAACCAGAGGCAGTTAAATAGTAATTCTGGTATCCCACAAAAAACTTGCAGAAGGTCTAGTAATCCATGCTGATGACTGCTTTAAGTCTAAGCTTTACACATAATTACAACAGCTTAGTCAAAAAAGTTATACAAATATGCATATAAAGTAGAACTAGGCTAATAGAGTCAAGTCAGAATAAGCATCAGCTAAAACCCTAATGATAACTGCAGTCTTACTATTAGAGATGCACAGATAGTAACACTAACTTTTTGTGCTCCTTATATAAATCAGCATAAAACCAGGTCTACAGCTGGATGGAAAATCACTAGAGGGACTACAAAGATAACAGCACGCTGAACAAATCTGTTTTGTAATTATAAAAGTTCTTAATATTTAGATTTGTCCTGAAGTTCCACTTGATGAAAGCATTTTTTTTCAGAAAAACAGCCAGGTGACAGCTGACCATATAAGAAATGTGTAGTGTCATAAAATGTAAATTAGCATTGTTGCTAAGTGTGAATGAGGTAAAATTACAGAAAAGAAAACTGCTCACTGCTGTGAAGAAACTTGGACTATAAATGTAAAACTGGACCAGCCTGGGGGGTAATCAGTACAAGCAATTGCGAAATGTGGCAGAGATCTGGAGAGGAATAGCTCAGTGATGCATACTGGGATGCAGGAAGAAAATATGGTTGATGGTTGTGTTACACTTACCATAGTTGTAGATGTTAAGAGCAGATCAATGTTGCAATACTGATTCTTGGGTCTTCCTGCCATGCAGATGTCCACAACCAGCCCCCCCCCTAAAAAAAAAGTCTTTACATAATCCCTAGCAGACAGACCTCAGAGGGATGACATCTGGATATCAGGGTATACGGTGTCTGTTGGCATCATCTTCAGGTTTTTCTCTAGGCTATGATAATCTGATGCTCGAGGACAAGACTCTTGCAGGTGTCAGTTTTGAGACAGGTAAAAGAAAGTTCTTATCATGGACTAGAAGTAGAGGGAAGGGGATGATACTGGGTAAAGAATACCAGGTGAAAAAAAAAAGGCATGGGGCAAGACCAGCAGACAAAGGGATAAAAGCGTGGAAGTTTGTACTGCAACATTGATCTACTTGAACATCTACAATTATGGTAAGTGGGACACAATTGCACTATGTTTTTTGTAGCCAAAGTTGCAGTACTGATCCTTGGGAGGACTCCCAAAACTACAGTGCGAGAGGTAGATGGGTCTGGCAGCCCCCGGGACAGCAGTGACAAAGCCTGGCGGAGCTGTGGATGCAGTGCCTAAATGGTAATGTTTGGTAGAGAGATGTGAAAAGAGGTCCATATAGCAGACTCCAAGACTGCCTGAGTAGGGACACCTTTTAGGAAGGTAGTGGTGGCTGCCATGTACCTAGTGGAGTGAGCCCTGACATAAGCTGCTAATGGCTTTCCATGATGAGTATAACAGAAAGTAATGGACTAATCCATTGCCTCACCTACTAATTAAACCTAAAGCCGATAACCCCCAATTACCCACATACAAAACAAGAACCAATAAAAACTTTAACCTTACCAACTTCCAAAATGAGCTCAGGGCATGCAGCTGGTCTCTCCTAAACCAACTTCCACTCGATGATGCAGTGGAATACTTCAATACTAAATTCCTTACCATCCTCAACTCTCATGCCCCTACCCACTCCATCAGAAAGTACAGTTGTGTACACTTACCAGAAATGTAGATGTTAGAGTGTATTCACTGTTGCAGTCATTACATTTGGGTAGATTCCCAAACCTAAGGATGGGAGGAGGAATTTAGATAGCATTAGAACCAGCTATAAGGCCCTGCAAGGCAGTGGCAAAGCCAGCTCTGGATTTAGAGAAAATAGGCAGATGGTAATGCTTGGTGAAAGTATGTACAAAACTCCAGGTAGCAGTTTCTAGGAAGTCCCTGGTAGGGACGCCTCTGAGAAAGGCTGTAGAGGTAGATGCAGCCTTGGCTTGTAACAGAAACGAATGCAATGGCCTATCCATTTGGAAATGGTTCACTTTGAAAATAGCCTTCCCCTCTCTGCCCCTGCAGCAAATGCCACCAGCAGTTGTTCAGATTTCCTTTGAGGTTTAGTCCTGTCCAAGTAGAATGTACATTGTCTGTGCACATCCAATGAGCGCAGTATCCGCTCCCCTTTGTTCTGTGGATTAGGAAAGAAGGTTGGCAAATCAATGGACTGATTAAGGGCCACACTGGATACCACCTTGGGCATGAAGGAGGGGTTGGTCCTGAGGGACACCCTGTCCGCATGAAAGATGATAAAAGGCTCCACTGCCATAAGGGCCTGTAATTCAGATACCCTTTCTTGCTGTAGTAATTGCTAAAAGGAAAGCTGTTTTCCAATAAAGGAATTTTAAGTCTGCAGTAGCAGCTGGCTCAAAAGGGGGAAGAGTGAGTTTCTCCAATACAAAATGAAGGTCCCAGGCTGGAGTTGGAGCTCTCCTGGGTGGTCGTAAGTTTTTGGCCCCTTCAAGAAACTGCTTGAGCAGAGGATGAGAGAAGAGGGGAGGTTCTGTGTTATAATGAGCTGAAATGGCCGAGGCATGAATTTTGGAGAAGGAGGAGGACAGGTCCTTGTGAAGCATCTCAGTTAAGTATTGTTAATATCTGAGGTAAATTGGGCACTGCTGTGCTCATCCCTTGAGATTGGTTCCAGGCACAGAATCTTTTCCATTCCTCAGCATAAGGTTTTCTAGTACTAGGCCTCCTTGCCTCTAAAATGATATCCATCACTGGTTTAATTGAGGGGATGGTAAAATAAGAGACTAGGTGATTAGCCTGGCACCACTGTTGGTGTGGCAAGTCTGGTGCAATCAAAATCGTCCTTGGTCTGTCTTGTTTGATCTTTAGTAGTACTTTGGAGAGCAGAGGCAGAGGAGGAAAAACATAAACTGATGGGTTTTGCCAGATGAAAGACAGAGCATCCACTTTCCAAGCTTGTTTGTGGGGAGTCCTTGTGCAAAATTTGTCCAATTGATCGTTCTTAGGGGAGGCAAATAGTTCTATATCTGGGCTCCTCCATTTGCTTGTCAACATGTTGAAAATCCTTGGTTCCAGTTTCCACTCGTGTGGGTCCATGAGGTTTCTGCTTAGTTCGTCTGCCAGTGTATTTAGTTTTCCTGGCAGGAACTGAGCTTGTAGATGCACTTGGTAGCTCAGGGCTGTGTTCCACAATGCCATGGCTAGTCTGCAGAGGGGGTAAGAATGTGTTCCCCCCCGGTTGTTTATGTACCACAACAGTGGTGTTGTCCGTCTTTACCATCAATTGTCCTGGAAGAATGTGGTCCTTGAAGGCTGTCACAGCATTCTGTACAGCTAACATTTCTTTTTGATTGATATGCAGGTACATTTGACTTGGGTTCCATTTGCCCTGAATGCACTTCCCTGCCAGGTGAGCCCCCCATGCATAGTCTGATGCGTCTGTTAGGGTTTGGGCGGCAGGGGGTAGTGTGAATGGTAATCCCTTGTTTTGGTGGCAGGCCTCTTCCCACCAAAGGAACTCTAGGCATAGGCAAGGTATGATAGGAATCACTGCTTCTAGATCCTGACAATGTTGATACCATAGGCTTTTTAGATACCATTGTAATTTCCTCATATCCAGTCTTGCATACGGAATTCGAAGAATGCAGGAGGCCATGAACCCCAAGGCTTGTAGAATTTGCCTTGTAGATAGCAGGGCTTTTGTGGCCACTTGTTTGAAGTAGATTGTCAAATGAATTTGTTTCTCTGTTGCAAGGAAAGCCATCTGGAAAGTTGTATTCAAGCTTGCTCCCAGGAATGTAATTTGTTGATACGGTACCAGGTGTGATTTATTTTCGTTTATAGTGCACCTGAGATAAGTTAGTACTCTTTGAACAAAAGTCAGATGATTCAAAAGTATGTCCTGGCTTTCTGCCTGAATTAGACAATCATCCAGGTATGGGTATATCTGAATATTTCCTTGCCTGCAAAATGCAATGACTGGAGCTAGGCACTTTGTGAATACCCTGGGTGCAGTAGATAAGCCAAAGGGCAGTGCAGAGAACTGTGTGTGTGGAGCCTGCTTTGAAGCGTAGGTATCTTCTGCAAGATTCCCTAATTGGGATGTGCAGGTATGCTTCCTTTAAATCTAGTGTTGCCAACCAGGTGTCTTTGCCTAGCATAGGGAAGCAACTGGTGAAGAGTCAGCATCTTTAATTTTGGAATCACCAAGAAGGTGTTTGGCGTCGACAGGTCCCGGATAGGACGCCATGAGTTTTCTTTTATGGGTACCAGGAAAAGTCGCGAGTAGAAACCTTGTCCCTTTTCCTCTTCTAGTACCAACTGAATAGCCCCCATGCTTAAGAGAGAAAGTACTTGCTTTTGAGCCTCTGCCCAATGATTTGGGGGTAGATCTGGCCACCCGCTTGGAGATGGTAACATCTGGAAGTGAAATCTGTATCGCTGGGACACTATATTTAAAACCCATTTGTCCTGGGTAATGAGTTCCCAGTTCTTTTGCATGAAGAGCAATCTTTCCCCCCAAAGGGGCAGTCAGTTGAGAAGTGCTTGGCAGTTTTAAAAAAGTCATTGGGACAGTTTACCATAGGGGGGAGCTTTACTACCCCCAGATTTGGAAGTGGAGGCCCCCCCACTGCTTAGTCCTGTGCGTACCCTGGGACTGAAGCCTGGGAGCTCTGCTGGATCTGGGTTTGGACCGAGAAGGTCTGGAAGAGGCAGGAAAGGACTAATTCTTGGAAGGCCAATGCCTACTAAACCTTGGAGGTTGTACTTGTAAAAAACTTTAACAGTTTGCATAGATTTAGCTTTTTCCTCCATCTTTTTAAGAACTTCTTCTGCCTTGTTGCAAAACAGGCGGCCCTGGTTTAAGGGAGCATCCAGTAATTTTGCTTTAACATGATCTGGCAAGGATTGCTCCTTAAGCCAAGCAAGCCTTCTAAGTACAGACCCAGTGACAGCAGCCCTGCAAGATGCCTCTAGTGAATCAAAACCACATTGCAAAGCAAGTTTTCCAACTTGTTCAGCTGAATGCTGTAAATCATGTAAATCCTTATTTTTAGCACAATCAGGAATCAACATCATTTTCTGTTTAAGTAATTCAATAATATGCTGCTGATACTTTAACATATGAAACTGGCAGTTTATGGCCCTAATGGCCGAAGTTGCAGAAGTGTATACCTTCTTATCCATCTATCCAGCGCCCTGGAGTCTCTATCAGAGGGGGTAGGATTTTTGGCAGTAGTAGCCTTAATGCCCTAGGGTCCCTGTGAAATGGTCAGAGGATCCGCAGTAGGATTTTTAAAAAGGAACTTATGAGAGTCAGGGACCCTGTAATATCTATCAGGCTTTCTGGGAGGAGGAGGTAAGGAGTCAGGGGCCAAGCTAGATTCTGAAAAGACAATCAACAATGTCTAGTACAGGAGGTGCAGCTAAAGGCTTGTGTTGGGGGCAGGAGTAAGAAATCCCTAAACCTCTTTTCAGAATCAGAGAAATCCTGACTTTCCCAACGAAAATGCTCCCTGAGGGTATGCAAGGTTTCAACCAAAAGAAAAATCCTCCAGGGGGGATGCAGAGGGAATACAGTCCTCATCAACAAAATCATAAGGTAAATCTTGGTCATCAGAGGAAACAGAAAATTCAGAATCCTGGTCAGAAGTATCATAAGCAAACTCAGTCCTAGGTCTCTTAGAGGGAGAAGGTTGGCTTCCCCTGATTAAAGTAATAAGGTCTTCAGCCATTCTTATCATTTGTTTTTTAGGCATAGAGGCCTGGCCATGCGGTCTGGGTGCCAGTTTTCTAAGCATAGTTTGAGTTTTAGGCCTTGAAGATGGCGTCGGTTTAATATGCAAGTCGGTAGGCCTGAATACACCCTCAGAAGCCGGTGCCTGCACAGCGGCTCCGGACCCATCCATGGTAGAGACATCCACAGAGGTTCCACAGTTGAAGAATCTTGTGACATACCGGACTCCGAATGGGTCTCAGTAGAGGCCTGCAAATCTGAAGTAGTGGGTATCAGGGGCTGCGTAAGTGCCTCAGAGTACCAGCGAACTGGCTTTGGAGAAGCGTTGTCGGCAGCTTTGGACCTCGGTGGCCTGTTTCTATCTTTGCGTTTTTTCAAAATGTTAGTAGTCGGATGGCTTACTGAAGGCATATCAGGATAATTGAACCGAGCACCAAAATATTTAAAAGCGTAAATATACCGACGACGGATAGTTCGTGGTTTAAATAAGGCATAAAACCGACATCGAGGTACGCCGTGGTCAGGGCCTAGGCAAGGAATACAGTATGAATGAAAATATGAGGTATTTGCTTTCCACAAGTAATGCAATTATTTACTTTTACTGACATCGGATTAGAGCAAGAAAAAGTTTCCCTAACGAGGTACTTAGCTTTTAGTAGAAGACTTCGATTTTGAAACTCGAAAATGAAAATTTCAAGAGTCAGCCGACTGGCACTTGTGAACTGCTTCTGCTTCGGGCACCGCATGGCAAGAAAGACTGATGTAATAGCATTGGCTGCATGTTTTATACCCCCGATGACCTGACGTCACGGAAGAAGGGACAGCAACTGACGCAGGACCCAAGACTTTGTTAATCAGGCCGACTGAGGGCTACTGCAAGCAGATAGCCCAAATGTAATGACTGCAACAGTGAAACATGAAGAACATCCAAAACAAAAACAGTACCTTGGCTTTCAAAAGACAGAATCTAAAATCATACTTTGAAATAAAGCATGGGTCACTTGGCGTGCCACAAAAGACCCACAAGAAATACAGACAATTAAGGAACAATACCAAAAAATCTATTATCCTTGACAAGAAAAACTTCTATTACCATCTGCAACAGAAAAATCATAACAAACCCCAAAAGTTCTGGGCTGGTATAAACAAGCTCCTTCACCCAGGATATACTTCTAACTACCACTCCTTTATCTTCTACTTACAACTCGCCAGTAGACGCTGCAAATACCTTCAATAGCTTCTTCACAAACTATCCAATCCCTGGCCAGCCAACTCACTCCCACCTGCTCTATCTTAGATAATGATACACCCAATCCCCCACCCTCCTTTAGCTTTCAACCTGTTCCTACCACACTAATCTGAAGTCTTATAAAGAAATTGAAGCCTACTATAGCTGCTGACCTCCTCCCTGCAGAGTACTTGCAAAACCTGAAAAGACCAAAAATACACCGGGGTACCACACAATAGCGTCTTTAATAACACAAAAAATAATAAACAGTGGTAAGCGCTTTCGCAATACTAATTGCTTCATCAGACAAGATGAAGCAATTAGTATTGCGAAAGCGCTTACCACTGTTTATTATTTTTTGTGTTATTAAAGATGCTATTGTGTGGTACCCGGGTGTATTTTTGGTCTTTTCATTTTCTAGTTTTGTGCACCTGGGTTTTACCTAAAAGCCGTTTTATTTTTATACATACCTGCAAAACCTGCTGACGTCATAGACTACCCCATCTCAATCTTGATCAAAAGAACCCTATCTGAAGCTTCCATCCCCTCAATTTTGAAAACATCCCATGTTATACCTTCACATAAAGGAGTCAGCTCCATAGAACTATCAAACTTCAGACCCATAGCCATTCTATCTCCACTAGCTAAAATTATGGAAAAATGTGTCCATAAACAACTTGCGCACCACGTCATTCAAGGTAAGGTGCTGGTTGACTCTCAGCACGGCTTTAGGCCCTATCACAGTACCACCTCAGCTCTTCTCTAATGTCATTAACCACAACCGTAATAACAGCCTACTCTCCCCTCTGCACTCTTTCTTGATCTATCCAAGGCTTTTGATATGGTTAACCATCAGCTACTCATCCATACCCTAAAAGCCTTCTCCTTAGACTACCACTCTCGCCACTGGTTTCAATCCTACCTATCTGGACGTCAACAGGCAGTCCTATGAAAGGATAAGCTATCATCCTGCCTACCCATCACCTTAAGAGTCCCACAGGGCTCTTATCCTAGGACCGTCTCTGTTCATCTTTATTAATGACCCCTACAAAGTTATCCCTAAAGCAGACTACTTCACGTTGATCTGCTCAGCCACCTCACAAGCAGATTTACTAATTAACTCAGAGCACTTTCAACACTTAAAAATTGTCTCACTAGTCACCATCTGATATTAAACCCTAAAACAAAACTAAGCAGCACCTTTTCACTCCCACACATAGGTCCACCCCCACAGCCGTTACCATAATATCTAATAATGGGACCAATATCTCCCCTGAAGCCTAAACCAAACTCTTGGGAATTATAGTAGACAATAACCTAACATTCGATGCACACGTCAATCAAACCATCAAAACATAAAAAAAAAAAAAAAAACTTTAATCCCTTTACAAGCTCAAATCTTTCCTCACTCCTATTGCAAGAACTGCTATTGCCTGTTCTCATCTCCTATCCACCTCTCTTACGCCTCCCCTCTACTCACAAACTTGCACAAAACAGAAACGGAAATTAAACTATCATGCTGTTACAACCACATCCCTAGATTTGCCACTGGTTCAGCCTATAGGACACACCACTGTTGCAATCTAAATCTTCTAGGGTGGCTTGAACTACCTTCACTACCTTCCCTACTACAGTTTAACCAGCTCACAGTAGCTCATAAAGCACTCCACCACCCTGATAATACACCAGCACTCAAAAATATTGCCAGCCCATATAGTAACCTCAGACCACTTTGCTCATCCAACAGACTTATGGTCCAAACATTCAAATCGAACAACTTGGCAGGGGACGCCTTGTTTACCAACTCGGTCGGCAAAACCTGGAATCAACTCCCCGCTGACCTTACTCTAGAATCCTCACATACTATTCAAAGAAAGTCTGAAAAAAATACTTTAAATTACACTGGATATGCCCATGCTCTAATCCTGACTAGCATCATCTGTATTGCTCTGGTTATGTCCTTGCTCTAATCCTGACTAGCATCATCTGTATCGCTCTGGCTATGTCCTAGCATCGTCTGTATCGCTCTGGCTATGTCCTTGCTCTAATCCTGACCAGCATCATCTGTATCGCTCTGGCTATGTCCTTGCTCTAATCCTGACTAGCATCATCTGTATCGCTCTGGCTATGTCCTTGCTCTAATCCTGACTAGCATCATCTGTATCGCTCTGGCTATGTCCTTGCTCTAATCCTGACTAGCATCATCTGTATCGCTCTGGCTATGTCCTTGCTCTAATCCTGACTAGCATCGTCTGTATCGCTCTGGCTATGTCCTTGCTCTAATCCTGACCAGCATCATCTGTATCGCTCTGGCTTTGTCCTTGCTCTAATCCTGACTAGCATCATCTGTATCGCTCTGGCTATGTCCTTGCTCTAATCCTGACTAGCATCATCTGTATTGCTCTGGCTATGTCCTTGCTCTAATCCTGACTAGCATCATCTGTATCGCTCTGGCTATGTCCTTGCTCTAATCCTGACTAGCATCGTCTGTATCGCTCTGGCTATGTCCTTGCTCTAATCCTGACCAGCATCATCTGTATCGCTCTGGCTTTGTCCTTGCTCTAATCCTGACTAGCATCATCTGTATCGCTCTGGCTATGTCCTTGCTCTAATCCTGACTAGCATCATCTGTATCGCTCTATGTCCTTGCTCTAATCCTAAAGAGCATCATCTGTATCGCTCTGGCTATGTCCTTGCTCTAATCCTAACTAGCATCATTTGTATCGCACTGGCTATGTCCTTGCTCTAATCCTGACCAACATAGTCTGTATCGCTCTGGCTATGTCCTTGCTCTAAACAAGACTAGCATCACTGGTATCGCACTGGCTATGTCCTTGTTCTAATGCTGACTAGCATCATCTGAATCGCACTGGCTATGTCCTTGCTCTAATCCTAACTAGCATCATCGGTATCGCACTGGCTATGTCCTTGCTCTAATCCTGACAAGAATCATCTGTATCGCTCTGGCTATGTCCTTGCTCTAATCCTGACTAGAATCATCTGTATCGCTCTGGCTATGTCCTTGCTCTAATCCTGACTAGCATCATCTCTACCACTCAAGAACTACACTACAATTGTATTATGCACACTAAATGTGCTAATGTAGAATTTCATTTCTGTCTTTTATCTTGTCCCACACTTGCATAGTGCTCATTTCTGATTTAAAAATTGTATAAACAGTGTGTATGTATTGTACAACTGTTTTGTAAACATCACCTTTGTGTGTGGAGCTTTTCTCCCCTGACCTCCACTGAAAATGGACATGTATCCAGTTGGACTATCCTGGTCAACAAATGTAAAATAAATAAATAAATGCAACTGGTATCTGTTCTGAAAGTCTGTCTGGAAACAGGTCTGACTTCTTTCCCTTCTACAAAAGCTACACAGCAGTTCTGCTCTATTTGGGAACTTTACTCAGTTAAGGGGATACCTGATTTGTTGGTGCACGTTAAGGAATGCATGATTTGTTCAGCTTTATTTTGCAGGTTTGGAAACACCACCAGAAGGTGAAAACCTTTATTCAAGGAGAGTTCTGATACTACCTTAGGCATAAAGAAGGGGTTAGTTCTGAAGGTAACTACCCTTGTGAAAAAAACTATTTATGGTTCTTTGCACATCAGGGTTTTGTAGTTCTGAGACCTCTCTGGCTCAGGTGATTACTATCAGCAGGATGGTCCTCAAAGTAAGCATCTTTAAAGGAGGAGAAGCTGCTGGCTCAAAAGGTGGCAGAGTAAGTTCTTCTAGTACATAGTTAAGTCCCAATAAAAGAGAGGGTTCTTCCTAGGAGGACTTGGATGTATAACTCTGTTTTAAGAATTGCTTCAGGTGGGTTTGAGAATATATGATGGGGGAAAAGGGAAGGCAGGCAGAGATAGCCAAAGCATGCCCCTTAATACTGCAATAAGAAAGGCCCTGATGAAATAAATCGTTAAGCTATGTCAAAACTAGATTAATACCCACATGAAGAGGTGACACCTTTGACCTGGCACCAAGTAGAAAACCTTTTCCATTTGGTTAAGTACGAGTTTCCAGTAGTTTTCTTGCATCTTTCAGAATAAACATTACTTCTGTAAAATATTTTACTATACTGGTAGGAAATGGTGGAAAAACACAAGCCAACCAACAGGTTGTGAGCATTAGATAAAATGGAGTAGCACATCAGACTGCCCAGTTAGAAAGAACTGGAGATTGTGCCAGATGCCCATCATATCCTCATGTCCAGATGTCAGTCCTCAGATGTCCATCAGATACGCATTATGTAAAGGACTCCTGGAATCAGGCCGGTTGCAGGTTTCTGCACGACAGGAAAACCCAAGAAATAGTACTGCAACACTGCCTACAAAAGAACATTCTGAGCAGTCCTAATAATGCCTGCCAGCTGCAGTCCTACTGTTACACTGGATGGACATCCTCACACTAGATATACCCTTGCTATTTCATATTTCACCCACTGTGACATTTGAGATAGGTTGCAGCTATAAGAATTTTAGAAAGGATCTTATTTAAAATCATCTTTTTCTCTGCATCAGACACATTACAGCAGGGCAGTGTATGTGGTAAGAGACAACTGTTATCTAGGTGAAGCTCCTACTTCCATTCACAGTTAAAGGGCACTGCACACAAACTAATGTTCAAAGACTTACAAAAACTAAAAGCCAGTAATGAATTCTAGTCCTCTGATGCAGAGAAGTATTCAGCCACAGGCAACAACTTTGGTTTAAAAAGTGCCCTGAGCATCAAGGATTTATGAATGGTGACTGTGACAGAAGGGAGGGAGGGCAGAATGAAATGTGGTTACACTCGTGCAGACAGTCGGCTCTGCAGTCTCAGGAAAAAGGTGATGTATATTAAGCATGGAGTAAACAGGAGATTGGACCTTCAAATCCAGCACTACTCAAACACATTAAGGGTTTGCTAAACACAACAGTATATGTACAGCTTACTGATGTTATCTGCCTCTTAATGGGAAGCCAGGGAATTCATATTTCCAGTTTCTGGAAAAGAACAGCACACTGTTCAACAAATTTCTATCACCTCTTCCCCTATTCTCTGCCGTCAGTCCCTTTTTTGCCAAAAAATACTATAAGAAGGGTTCCACCAACTCTGTGAGCTACAAGGTAACTGGTTTGACTCAATAGTTGACACTGTCTCCACCCTCCAACAAGTCACTAAACCAGACTACAAATGCAGGAAAGGATAACGAAAACAGCTGCAACAAAGTGCAAGGCACATCCAAGTGAAGAGAAGACAGGACACACAATGAAAACGGAGCTGCAACAAAGTGCAAGGCACATCCTCAAGTGAAGAGAAGACAGGACACAATGAAAACAGAGCTGCAACAAAGTGCAAGGCACATCCTCAAGTGAAGAGAAGACAGGACACAACGAAAACAGGTGCAACAAAGTGCAAGGCACATCCTCAAGTGAAGAAAAGACAGGACATATAATGAAAACAGAGCTGCAACCAAGTGCATGGCACATCCTCAAGTGAAGAGTGCCAAGAAGAGAAGACAGGACACACAAATAAGGCAGAGAGATTCCTGTTAAGACCAGATTCAGATGAACATGTCACGCGTTGCATGTTTTGGATCAAGTATTATTGCAAAATATAAAAGTATATAATGTGCACTTACTTTTTCAGGATATGTCAAGATCTTGGCAACATGAACTGGGACTGCTACTTCATCAATTCGCAGATTAGGATCAGGGGAGATTACAGTTCTTCCTGAAAAATCCACTCGTTTTCCAGACAGATTGCCTCTAAATCGACCTAGAATCAAGCAATAAAAATAAATACAGAGCTCTTTTTCCACATAAACATCTCCTGTGCTAGGAAAAAACAATGCGGTCAATACACTCACACACTGCAAAATTCTATATGCATTCACAGTTCCACTAATGCAACAGTAAGCAATGACATTCTCATCTCAAAAGAGCAAGGAGATTACAGCTTGTGTCCTACTCAAAGCAGGAAATCTCTGGAGGAAACATTCTTATAACAGTGTAACAACTGGACTCCAACATATCAATGTCAGCTCTTTTTCTCTCTCCCATAAAATAGCCAAATGTCTCCTGGTAGATGTCAGTACATCTTGCTCTGCTGTAACTCTACTACAGGTCACATGTCACCCATAGCCAGAAGTACCGATCCACACTATTTTAATAAGTGAGAATGCTATAGACATAAGCACTGTGCAAAACAGATGGCTACAAAAGCATCTTGGGCATGGCAGCTTTATTCCAGGCGGAGTGATGCAACATAATAAGTAGGCAGAATCCTAAACAGTCTTCATGACTGAACCTTAGGTGATGGCAGCTATAAAATGATCCTTGGAACACAGCCTTCTCAAAGCCAGCCCTGCTTCTCAGCTGAACAGCTAAGCCTATAGTGTTTTACTCCATGTATGGACATATGGCCAAACAGCTTCAAAGAGTTGCAAATTCTTAATATGCCACAGACGTTTCAGCTGCCTCACACTGATGCCATGATGCCTTATCGTATATTTGGCCCAACAAATGACAATGTAAAGAAACTAGGTCTGTTATGAGCAAAAAAAAAAAATACTTTATCCAGAGGGCATATACGTGGTACTTTTGAAGCTGGATACCTGCCCTCAGGCTGCTCTGTTCAGATATATAGTCATTTTAAGCCTACATTAATAATAGCTTTGCTCAGTTTTGGAAGTATCACGGGGTAAAGATGATGTCTCATGACTGATTACGTCAAACATCAGTGCTATGCAGAACTCAGGATATTACTAAGGAGAAAGTGAATATTTGAAATGGGACTGCCATAACGTGCAGAATCAAAACATTAGACAGCAAAGGTGCTACAACTGACACCGAAGTAGCCAAGAGTTTGGCAGCCACAAAAATGAAGTTCATCAGTTTTACCACTCTGTACTAGTCCTTGCATGAAGCAGCTATGCATGTACATGCCACATGGGGTGAAGTGTTTGCATTACAGACAAAGCCCATGTGAGAGTCATGAAAAGGGGAGCAATGCTGAAGCAGTTAAACAAATGAATCCAGTGACAGAAATGCAAGCGAAAGCGAGACAGCATAACTAAATGTATGGGGGTCTTGAAAGGAATAGAAAAGGTCATCTTGAACTATGTGAAAAGCAGGACGTCAGAGTGGACTTTGTAAAATTATCTGCGCAGGTGATTTGCCACTGGGTGAGATTGAGGCTATTTCTGTAAACCCAATGCCCACTCTGAATGTTTCATGCGTTACTAAACCAGCACACACAGTGCAGACTGTGGCAGCCATAGGGAAAAGCAGATAATGAAGAGGCTTGCAACTGCAAAACATGATTGTTCTACAGGGACACTGAAGTATTGCTTGGTATTTGTAGTTATAATGCTACAGTGTAAACACCGAAAACAAACTGTACTTTTCAACTACATTAAAGGGAAGGTTTAGTTTTGGTGTCAGATAGCCCATATGAAACAATACAGAACAAAACAGTGATAAGACTGTTCAGTAACTTGAAGTAGATTAGCAGGGACAAAGAGGCTAACTGGGACAAAAGGATGTCAACGAAGAAAAGATCTGTGGTGCATGCGATCCACGGAACAAGGTGAATACATAAATTGCAGAATGCTACATTACAGACAGAGATCATCTCCATGGGAAACGATGCTATAAGCAGGAAAACGGATACTACTACTAAGGCAATAATACTGAAGTTTACTAGCTATTACGCATTAAATGCAAGCACAAGGTGATAAGTGAAAAGAGGTGATGAAGGAGATCATGACACAAGGACAGTGTAGGATTTTGCACACAGACCCTTAAGGATAATAGCCATACAGAATATCATATTTGTAAAGTAAAAGAATAATGGAAAAAGTCTCATCAAAGAACAAAGCAGGGGTACACAAAATAAGCAAGATGGTACCCGAATTTAATGTAAAAATTTAATAAAAATCCAAGGTGGTGGCAGCAAACAGAGAAAGGTAGAGAATGAAATGAGGCCACACCGAAGTTTGGACTGCAACCTAGAGACTGCCTTACCTACCAGGGACTGAAAACTGTGCACAAACTAAAAAAACTGCACAGTGGAGTGTTAAGTGAAAGAACCAGCTCTAGTACAGTTTGAGTCTAAGCTAAAATTAGAAGTTATGTACTCACCATAACGTTCCATCTGAGTAGGTGTATTCATTTGTCTGCAACCTGTGGGTTATGGATCCGATATCGGATCCGAACCGGCATGGTTTTCCAGCTATGGATCCAAGCTCTCAGCTCCTCCCCTCACCCATAATGCCCTGCTCTACCCTCATGACCTCAGATCGAGTTTGCCAAAGCAACAATACCCTCAAAAGGGTAACAAGGAATATGCAGGAAACTGAAAGGCCAGGGGGATAGGAGGGCGGGATGGTTGCAGACAAATGAATACACCTACTCAGATGGAACGTTATGGTGAGTACATAACTTCTAAATCTGAAGTAGGATATTCATTGTCTGCAACCTGTGGGACAGAGTCCCCAGCTACCTGAATCTTGGGCGGCCATCATGGAAGGATATTCCGGAGCACCGGAGCCAAAGGATGCTCTACCCTAGATGCAAGATCCAACTTATAGTGAGAAATAAATGTATGAGATGAAGCCCACGTGGCTGCTGCACAAATATCATCTAGAGGAATCCTAGCCTTGAAGGCTGCCGAGGTAGATACTGACCGGGTTGAATGGGCATGAATACCCCGGTGCGGGCCTTCCTGACGCTTGATAAGCCAATAAAATGCACTGTGAAATCCAGCGGGACAGAGAAACTTTAGAAATTGGCTTGCCCAAATTGAATTTTGCAAAGGAAATAAACAGCTGGTCGGATTGCCTATGACCAGCTGTCCTGTTGAATAAAATCTAAGTTGCCTGTGAACATCTAGTGAGTGTAGCTTATATTCACCTTTGTTTTCATACTTAGGGAAGAAAACAGGGAGGTTAATGGATTGATTGATGTTTGCTTCAGAAGCGATTTTAGGAAGGAAGGACGGGTTGGTCCTGAGGGAGACACGGTCCGGATGAAATACCAAGTAAGGAGGTTTAGCTGATAAAGCTTGAAGTTCAGAAACTCTCTTGGCTGATGTAATGGCTACCAAAAGGCTGTCTTGTAGGACAAGAATTTGAGATCCACCGTAGCCGCGGGCTCGAAAGGGGAGCGGTCAAGGCCTGTAGGACCAAAGAAAGGTCCCAAGGAGGAACTGCTTGCTTTATAGGGGCCTGAGAAGGAAGGTACCTTTAAGAAATGTTTTGCACAATTTGGCTGACATAAGAGGATTAGACTCTTGACCAATGTGATAGTGAGAAATTGCCGCCAGTTGAACTTTGACTGTGGAACTGCTGGCACCATCATTAAAGAGAGAGGTTAGAAAATCAAGCACTACAGGGAGAGGAACCGTGAAGGGATTTAGGCCTTGCCGCTCCGCCCACACAGAGAAAGCGTTTCCATTTGCTTGTAAACCTTTCTAGTGGATGGTTTATGAGCCGCCACCAAAATAGCCTTTACCGGTGAAGAAATACCGGGAGTCCTTATCAAGAGTGGAACTGGAGCAGCCAAGCGGTCAGCTTCAGGTTGTCCAGGTTCGGAGGAGGAATGCAGGATGGATGGGATATCAGATCCAGAATGGGATCTAGAATCCAAGGAGGATTCACCGAGTGAGACCTTAGGAAGGGGAACCAGATCTGTCGAGGCCAGAATGGAGCAATGAGAATCATTCTGCAACCCACCCGAGAGGCTTTCTGAAGAATTTGCAGCATCAGAGGCAAGGGTGGATAGGCATACAGAAGACCGGGTGGCCAAGCATGCACCAGAGCGTCTCTTGGGGTACCTCCGGGAGGAGGTATTAGAGCGAGAAAACTGTCGCACTTGGTGTTTGAGGGAGAAGCAAAAAGATCGCAAGAAGGGGTTCCCCACCGTGCGAATATGCGTTCCGCTACTTGACAATTGAGAGACCACTCGTAAGGGGTCAGAATGGTGCGACTGAGCTTGTCCGCTAGGATGTTGGACCGACCCGGAATGTGCGTTGCTATGAGAAAGCGATTGGTGGAGATTGCCCATTCCCAAACTCTCATGGCCTCTCGACAAAGAGGGTAAGACCTTGTTCCCCTTGCTTGTTGATGTACCAGACAACAGACATATTGTCTGATTGAATCGCAATTGTTCCCAAGGGAAGAAAGTCCTGAAGTGCTAGCAACGCTAAGAGCACTGCTCTCATCTCTAGAACATTGATATGCAGTAAGGTCTCTGAATCGTTCCACGTGCCTTGGACTGTCCGGCCGCAAAGTGCCCCCACCCGAGGCGGAGGCGTCCGTGGTCACCGTGGCGAGAGGGGAGAAGCACAAAATGGGCGACCCTCGTGGAGATCCGGGAGTGGAGCCACCACAAGAGGGACCGCTTGCAAGCCTTGCTGATCGCTATGGGATGATGCATGGGAGAGCAAGGTATGACCACTGTACTAAGAGCGTCCACTGTAGAATGCATATTGAGCCTGGCAAGAGGAAGAAGTGCTATCGACGAAGCCATGGACCCTAGAGCCCTCAGGACCAACTCCGCTGGAACAGAACATGAATGGAGAATGGCCGCACCTGGAGCTGCAGATTTAGAACTCTGTCCGCAGTGAGGAAGGCTCGTAAACTCCTTGTGTCTAGTCTGGCCCCTATGAAATCTAAGAGCTGAGTGGGTGCCAGGTTGGACTTGTTTGTATTTATTGTGATGCCCAGAAATGGAGCAAGATGGAGAAAGGAGTCTCGCCGAGAGAAGTAGATGCCTTGTTGGGCGGTAAGGAGCCAGTCGTCCAGGTAGGGAAAGACCTGCACCCCTGAAGCCTCAGGTGGGCCGCTACCACTGCTAGTACTTTGGTAAACACCCTGGGGGCTGTGGTGAGACCAAAGGGAAGGACCCGAACTGGTAGTGACTGGCTCCCAGCCGAAGCGGAGAAACCTCCTGGAGCGCCTGTCCATTAGGATGTGGTAGTCTGGCGTCCTTGAGATCTATCGAGCACATCCAGTGGCCTTCTCCCAGAAGGGGAGAATAGATTGTAGAGTGACCATTCGAATTTTTCTTTGGGGACTGCCAGATTCAAGAGAGAGAGGTCTAGGATTGGTCTTAGTTCCCCGTCTTTTGGCACTAAAAGAATCTGGAGTAGAACCCTGATCCGATCTGGTCTGGGGAACGGGCTGGATGGCTCTTTTCTCTAGCAGATGGCCAATTTCTGCCAAAGCGGCCTCCCTTTGACCGGGTGGTACGTCTGGGAGGGACTTCATCTTTGGAAGGTGAAGGAAAGGAATGCGATATCCCTGGATATGATTTGGAGAACCCAGCGGTCCGATGTTATGGACTCCCATGCCGCTAGGTGCCCCGAACGTCCCCGACTGCCTCCAGAGTAGAGCAGTCGGGCAACCCTCAGGGTTGCTGCGGGCCGTTCAGAGAAAGGTTCCCTGGACCCGAAGTTTCTGGGAGCCCCTCTGCCTCTAGGGCGGCGTCCTCCCTGTCCTCCTCTGCCACGGAAGGACTGGTTGTCCGAGCAGGCTGGGACTGCTGCGACTTCGGAACCACATCTTCTTCTGACCCTTTTGGTTCCTAGAATAGGGCCTCTGGGGTGCAGAGAAGCGGATTCCGACGGCAGACAGCGTCTTCCCGTCCTTCTCGCTCTGGGTCAACGTCTCACGAACGGTCTTGCCAAACAGAGCAGAACCATCAAAGGCGTTAACGACGCCTTGAAGGGCTCAGAAAAATGCAGTGGCGGAGCCAGGCCTGACGTCTAGTGACCAGTCCTGTCCCGCAGCTCTAGCGGCCCTCCGTAGCATGGGAGAGTAGCCGCATAGAAGTATTGTGACTGACCTAAGAGTGGCCATTTTGGTGGAGTGCAGAACTCTGTCCTCCTCCGAAATGGACTCAGGGATGCAGCGTACTCCTTAATAAGGTCTCGCTGCATCCGAATAACATGTGCCAAATAGTTCAGCGCCCTTACCGAGAAGGTCGCCGAACTGAACATCCGCTTCCCCAAGCGGTCCATCATCGAGACTCCTTGCTCGGTGGGTGGACTGAGGACTCTCCTGAGCCAGTTCCCTCTTTGTGGCCCGCCATCAACATGGCATCTACAGGAGGCCCCTTACTCCAATGGGTCCTGTCGGAGGGCGGCTAAGGATCCTATCAGGTCTTTTGGGAATTGGCTCCACGGTGTCCGGTTCCTTCCACGCCCTGGTGGTAATAAGGTCCACCAGGGGTCGGCAGGGGACACCCAAGAGGTAGACGGGCCCGTTTGAATGCCTCCAAGAACACGGCCTCGTCCGAGGAGGCCTTGGAGGCAGACCACCCCTAATACGGAGCATTTCCATGATGTCTCCGAAGGAGACATCCTCGGGGTGACCGTGGGGAGCCTTCCTTCCTCCAAGTCCGTGTCTTCAGTGGGAGACTCGCGGGAGTCAATGTGCCTCCTTTTGCACGTATGCTTGCGAGGGGCCTCCTCTGGGGGGCTGTCAGAGGAGTCCTCGCAAACAGCAATTTGCTCCATGGGAGCAACTTGGGGCACAGAAACGGGCTGTCCCAGGGGCCGGATGGTGGAAGCCTGGCCCAGTGCAGAGGGAGCGCGGGACGGAGCCGAAGCAAGTGCCGGGGGTCCGGAGACCCTCAACAGAGCCCTCTCCACTACATCAAAAGCCGAAGGGGAGCCGACCTCGACCAAAGGATCCGACAATCGGCTCCCCCTCGGATCCGAAGAGTGGATCGGGGCCGGCGCCGAAGCACTCGGATCCGAAGGGACAGTGCGCTCCGACACAGACGGCGCCGAAGGAGCACTGATCCCCTCGGATCCGAAGCTCGGATCCAGGCTCCGAGAGATCGGATCCGACGCACTCGAGGGCAGGGTCGGATCCGAAGTACCAAGTACTATCGGCTCCGACCTTCCCGCTCGAAGCTGCTGGGCTCCAGTTCCCCGGAACCCGGATAGCGGGTCGGAGAAGGAGCAATAGGCTTAAAAGGGTGTTGAGCTCCCCGAGGGGAGGCAAGAGCACTCCCATCTGCATCTGGGCCTGGATGAACCTTCTCATCATCCGGTCCAGATCAGCATCCGAAAGGCTATGGGTAGATCTCGACGAGGCTACCGAGGTAGGCCTGGAATGCCTCCTCGATAGCCTCGACGGAGATCGGGTCTCCTCCTCCTCAGGACCCGGTGAGAAGCACACAGGGGACCGGAGCCGAAGGAGGAGACCGAACCGACAAGGAAGCCGGGGGAGAAGCCCGCTTGGCTGGCGGGGCCGAAACAGAGGTCTCGGCCCGCCGCTTGTGGTGCTTCTCCCTCCGGTCCTTTTTAGATGCATCCCTCTCCTCTCCTGAAGCGGGAGTTTGAGTCCCAGGAGCAGGAGGGGTGCCACAGGGGAACAACTGCAGCCGCAGGAGTCCCGAAGGAGCGGAGGTCGGAGCCGAGTCCGGCGGTAAAGACCCGCCAAGACCAGCTTGGACCTCCGCTCCCTCAGTGCCCTGGGGTTGAACCCTGCACAAATGGAACAACCAGATGTGAGGTGTTCAACCCCAAGACACTTAACACACCGAGTGTGGCCATCAGCCGGTGAGAGCTTATGGCCACACTCGGAGCATTTTGAAAATATAGACTTAGGCTGTTCAGCCATAGTCTATAAACTAACCTAAAGTTACAGAAAAGTAACTTAAACAATAAAAGAAGCACACAGGCCTCACACACACTCTACGTACCAGCGAGGGGAGGGAATAAAAATTACTACTGAAAATTAAATTAAACTAAAAACAGTCAATATTAACGGGAAACCTACTACTTTCACACAAAAATTGTTAAAGAAACAAAAAATTCTCTGATTTTACACAAGAAAATAGTCTACTTAGCTGAGAGCTATGTATCCACATCCAGTTACCAGCGCGGCAAACAAGATCTGAGGTCATGAGGGTAGAGCAGGGCATTATGGGTGAGGGGAGGAGCTGAGAGCTTGGATCCATAGCTGGAAAACCATGCCGGTTCGGATCCGATATCGGATCCATAACCCACAGGTTGCAGACAAATGAATATCCTACTTCAGATCTTGCTGTTAAAAAAGGCATAAACAACATCACACGACAAACTATAAGAATCAGAGGAGGTTAGAAAAGTTTGTGGAGAGAGAACGGAAAGGCAGTATGCAGAAGAACAATGGGATGACACCTGTATGGCTTCCCACGTATGCAACAAAGTTCAGAAGGATTAGGACTGCTTGCCTGGAAGTGTCTGCATAGGTATTTTTGCACCTCAAGCAGATTTCGGAAAATGTTCATACAGTAGACTGCAATAGCTGAAGTGTGATGGGACAGAGAAAAGTAATTGGGAATATATTTTTTTTTTCTAAATTTAATGAGTCGGCAGATTTTAAAAATTCCCTACAGAGCATTTTGTCAGAAATGCTGGGAGACTAAATGGTTATAAATAAGGAAATTGTTCTTTTGAGCTTGGATAGAGGATCTTAAAGCAATTACCAGAAAATGGAAATCAGAAATGAAACTATCAAATTCAAAAAACTTCAAAGGAGGAAAAAAATGGATGCAGCACTTTTTAGGAAAGGGAAGGAACAAACTGCATAGAATAAATAGAATTTGTGGGAACACAACGCGCAGAACAATGTTAAGAAGAAGTTTTAATGGAAAGCAAGAAGTGAGCAAATTATGTAATTCTGGAATGAATGACAGCTATAAAAAGCAAACTTCAGCTAACAAAACAGCAGATGTGCAAATGTTCCTTTCTGCAGGAGGCTATGCTATGCGGATTACATACTGCATAGGTACAACAGCAAGCCAGCTTCGAAACCATTAGAAAACTTGAGCTGAGCTGACAAAGTCAGGTCTGGGTGCCAAGACTTTCAGAGCTTTCAGGCCAACTGAGAAAGGGAGGTTAAGCCCCGAGACTACACTAACAGGAGCAAACGAAAAACAAATGTCCACAAGCTGGCACAAAAAACACACCAAAAAGAGCTCCGGAGAGAGCAGCTACTACTACAGCCCCGAATATTCACACTATTTTACAGCAAGTTAACTTACACAATTGTACTATGTTCAACATATTAAACACTGCTGCAGTAGCCAAAGCTATATGGGTGAATTACCAAAGCTCAGAATAACTGGGAATGGAAGTAGCAAAGCTTGACCTAGACCTGGAGAAAGAATCGAGTTTATAGTGTGTTGTAAAGTAAGCAGAGAGGACCAAGTCACTGCTTATAGGTTCATAGGTAGGTACTAGGCTATCGGCCCAAGGGCCTACGTAAGCCTAGCAGTACAGTTGTGTACCTACCATAAATGTAGATGTTAGAGTGTATTCACTGTTGCAGTCATTACACTTGGGTTATCCTGCTGGCAGGCTAGCCGCAGTCAGCCTGAATTCCAAAGTCCTGGTCCGGTGTCAGCTGCTGTCACCTCTTCCCTGACGTCAGTGCGCCAGGGGTATATAAGATGCAGCCGATGCCATTTTCTTAAGTTTTTCTTGCCCCAGATGTCAGGTGCCCCCAAAAGGGTAGGCTACTAAATAAACATTACCTTCATCTTCAAGCAAATACACCACATAGGTTGTATAGAATAGAGAAGTACAGATAAGTCCCAGCAAAGAAAGGGGGATGGTGGGTGAGTAACCTGGACTGCAACAGTGAATACATTCGAACATCTACATTTATGGTAGGTACACAACTGTACTATGTTCATCATGTTTCACTGTTGCAGTCATTACACTTGGGTTGAATCCCAAAGCTGAGGTTGGGTGGCTGGGTCTAAATAAAATTAGGAGTGGCTATGAGCCCCTGCAGAACTGCAGTGGCAAAGCCAGCTCTGGATTTAGAGTAAAGAGGTAAGTGGTTGTGCTTTGTAAAAGTGTGCACTGAAGTCCAAGTAACAGCCTCCAAAATATCCTTGGTTGGTACTCCTTTGAGGAAGGCTGCTGAGGTGGCTGCTGCCCTGGCCGAATGTGGCCTAATGCCCTTTAGGCACTGATTTGCCATGTTGTGAATAGCAGAAACGAATGCAGTGTCCTATCCATTTTGAAACAGTCTGCTTTGAGATAGCCTTTCCTTGTGATCCTGCAGCATATGCCACTAAAAGTTGCTCAGTCTTTCTGAAAGCTTTAGTTTTGTCCAAGTAGAAGCGTAGCTGTCTGTGTATGTTCAAAGAATGCAGAAGTCTCTCCCCTTTATTCTGGGGATTTGGATAAAATGTAGGCAAATGAATGGTTTGATTGAGCGCCACACTGGATACTACCTTAGGCATAAATGTTGGGTTTGTCTTTAGAGAAACCCTGTCCGGATGGAAAATGATAAAAGGTTCACAGCCATTAATGCCTGTAACTCTGAGACTCTTCTTGCTGAAGTTATTGCTAGGAGCAGAGCTGTTTTCCATGATAAGAATTTTATCTCTGTTGTATTGGCTGGCTCAAAAGGAGGCAGTGTGAGCTTTTCCAAGGCAAAGTTGATGTCCCATGCAGGCATTGGTGCTCTTCTTGGGGGTCTTATGTTTTTGGCCCCTCTGAGGTACTGCCTTAGTAATGGATGTGAAAAAATAGGTGGGTCCATATTGTAATGAGCTGAAATGGCAGAAGCATGGATCTTAATCGATGAAAAGGATAGGCCTTTGTCCAACATCTCAGTTAGGTATTGTAAAATCTGAGGAATATTTGGCACAAGCATGTCAATCCCTTGTGCCTGGTTCCAAGCACAGAATCTCTTCCATTTTTCTGCATATGATTTTCTGGTGCTGGGCCTCCTGGCCTCCAGAATAACACCCATAACTGCTTTGTAGAAAGGTGTGTCCTGAACGGTTACATTAGCCGCCATGCAGCCAGATTTAGGGTTCTGAGTTGGCTGTGCAGTATCTGATTGCTTTGTTGGGTCAGTAAATGAGGAATTTGAGGTAATGCCCAGGCTGGGCCTTGAGACAAGCTCTTCAGGATTGGGTTACCAGTGCTGGTGTGGCCAGTCTGGGGCAATCAGGATCATTTTTGGCTTTTCTTGTCTGACCTTGAGGAGTACCTTGGGGAGGAGAGGCAGTGGAGGAAAGGCATATACTGTAAGGTTTTTCCAGCTGAAGGACACAGCATCAACTTTCCATGCTAGCTTGTGATAAGTCCTTGTACAAAATCTCTGTAGTTGGCAGTTGTGAGGGGAGGCAAATAGATCTACGTCTGGGCATCCCCATTTCCTTGTTATTATGCTGAAGATTTGGGGATCTAGTTTCCACTCGTGAGGATCCATGAGATTTCTACTTAGCTCGTCTGCCAGAGTATTTGACTTTCCTGGCAGGAATTGTGCTTGCAGGTGTACTTGATAAGTCAATGCTGTGTTCCACAAAGTCATGGCTTGTCTGCAGCGGGTGTAGGAATGTGTGCCTCCCTGCTTGTTTATGTACCACATGACTGTAGTATTGTCCGTCCTTATCAGTAGTTGTCCTGGATGGAGTAGATCCTTGAAAGCTGTCAGGGCATTGTGAACAGCTAGCATCTCTTTTTGATTGATATGTAGATGCATTTGGCTTGTGGACCATGTGCCTCGAATACATTTTCCTGCCATGTGTGTGTTCCCCAGGCATAATCTGATGCATCTGTTGTTATTGACTGCCTGGCTGTGGGTAGAGTGAATGGCTGTCCCTTGTTGAGGTGACAGGCATGAGCCCACCATCAAAACTACTGTTGCAGGCAAGGAATGAGGGTAATTAATGCTTCCAGGCTTTGACAACGTTGAGTCCAGACACTTTTTAGGTACCATTGAAGTTTCCTCATATGCAGTCTGGCATATGGAATTAGCAGAATGCAGGATGCCTTGAAGCCCAACGCCTGCAAAATTTTTCTTGCAGATAACTGGGTCTTTGTTGCCAACATTTTGAAGTAAGAAGTTAGTTGCCTTTGTTTGTTTGGCGTGAGATAAGCCATCTGGGCAGTTGTATTTAAGCTTGCACCCAGGAATATTATCTCTTGAGAGGGTACTAGTTTTGATTTATTTTCGTTTACTGTGTACCTTAGGCAAATTAATAATCTTTTTACGAACGCCAGATGCTTTAGTAGAGTGTCCTTGTTCTATGCTTGTATAAGGCAGTCATCCAAGTAAGGATAAATTTGTATTCCTCTTTGTCTGCAAAATGCAATTACTGGTGCCAGGCATTTGGTGAAGACCCTGGGCACAGTAGATAAGCCAAAGGGCAGTGCAGGGAATTGGTAGTGCATTGAGCCAGCTATGAATCTGAGGTATCTTCTGCATGACTGTCTGATTAGGACATGCAGGTATGCCTCTTTTAGGTCCAAAGTTACAAGCCAAGCCTTCTTGCCCAGCATGGGCAGAAGCTGCTGCAGAGTTAACATTCTGAATTTTGGAAAGTCCAGAAATGTGTTTAGAAAAGACAGGTCCAGTATTGGTCTCCATGCTTTGTCCTTTCTGAGAGCCAAGAAGAGTCGAGTAAAATCCTTGTCCCTGCTCTTGCTGTGGTACTTGCTGAATGGCCCTCATTTGCATAACGGAAAAAACTTGTCTTTGTGCCTCTGCCCATTGATTGTGTGGCAGGTTTGGCATACCTTTTGCCTTTGGCAGGGTGTGAAAGTGGAATCTGTAGCCCTGGGACACTATATTCAATACCCATTTGTCCTGGGTGATCATGTGCCAATTTTGAGAGAAAGGTACTAGTTTTCCCCCTAAGGGGGCTGCAAGAAGACAAGTGCTTGGTGCTGGCAGAGGTTAGTCATTGGGACCGTTTCCTGTATGGCTGTGCTTTGTCTTCTCCACTTTTGGAGGTAAAAGTGCCCCACTGTTTAGGCCTGTATGAGCCCTGGGGCTGGGATCTGCCTCTGGGACATCCGTATCTGCCTCTTTGTGGCCTGTCCGACACTGGAAAGGACCAATTCTTTGTAGGCCAGTTCCTGCTAAATTTTGGTGGCTGAACCTGTAAGAAATCCTTTACTGTTTGCATAGATTTCGCTTTGTCCTCCATTTTCTTCAAAACCTCCTCTGCTTTAACACCAAATAATGTATCATGCTGTAATGGAGCATCTAATAATTTTGCTTTAACATGATCAGGCAGATTTTGTTACTTTAACCAAGCATGCCTCCTAATGACAGAACCTGCAACTGCGGCCCTGCAGGAGGCCTCCAGAGAATCAAAACCACACTGCAATGTATGCTTTCCCACTTGTTCAGTTGCATGCAATAAATCCTGTATTTCATTATTTTCTGTACAATCAGAATTAGTCAACATTTTCTGTTTTAACAGTGACATTAAGTATTGCTGATATTTAATCATATGAAATTGACAATTTAAAGCCCTCACAGCCAAAGTAGCAGAAGTGTAAACCTTTTTCCCCTATCTGTCTAGTGCCCTTGAATCCCTGTCAAATGGGACAGGGTTTTTTGCAGTAGTGGCCTTAACCCCCTTGGGACCCTGAGAAATAGTTTCTGGGTCAGCAGCAGGGTTTTTATAAAGAAATTTATGTGAATCAGGAACCCTGTAATATCTGTCCGGTTTAATAGGAGCTGGAGGTAAGGAGTTTGTAGAAAGGCCAGACTCTGAAAATACATTATCTACAATGTCTAGCACAAGGGGAATAGCAAGAGGTCTGTGCTGAGGAAGTAAGAGAAAATCTCTAAGCCTTTTCTTTGATTCTGAGTAATCTTTGCTCTCCCAGTGGAAGTGCTCCCTCATGGTTTGCAGGGTTTCCCCAAAAGAATAATCCTCAGGAGGAGAGGCTGAAGGAATGGATTCTTCAACATCAGAATCCTCATAGGGAGGAAGGGAGTATTCCTGTACAGAAGAGGAGTCAGAGGAAATGGAAACCTGATCTGAAGAGTCATAGTCTGTCTCTTGCCTAGGCCTCTTATCAGGAGGGGGATGGGAACCCCTGATCAAGGTAATAAGGTCTTCGGCCATTTTGAGCATCTGTTTCTTAGGCATGGAAGTCTGTCCTGGAGAATGCTGTACTTGTTTGTCTTTAAGGCTGCTGTAGTCTTTGCTTTTGAAGCTAAAGTAGGCTTTACATATAGCTGTGTAGGTCTGAAAACACCCTCAGAAGCCAATACCTGCTCAGCGGCTCCGGACCAATCTGAGGGAAAGATTTCCGAGTGTCCAATACCTTGGGTATTCAGAGGTCTAGCTGGCTCCACGTGGGAGTCATCAGCGGCCTGTGGCTCTGAGGTAGTGGGTGTCAGGGGCTGCGAAAACGCCTCAATGAGAACCGGCGACTGGCTTAGCGGAAGCCTCGTCGGTTTTGGATCTCTGATGCCTGTCCTTTTCTTTTTCCTTGCGTTTTTTTAGAAACACTGGTCGTCTGCTGTTCCAACGGCATTATGTAATTGAATTTTTGGCCTAAGTAAGGATAAGCAAAATCAAACAGACGCTTAATAGTGCATTTGTTGAATCTAGCACAAAACCGACAGCTAGCAACGTTATGATCAGGGCCTAGGCAAGGAATACAGTAAGAATGATAATCCTGATGAGGTATTTGCTTCCCACAAGAAATACAATTGTTAACTTTTTCTGACATCGGTCTGGAGCAAGAAAAAAGTTTCCCCAACGGGGTTACTTAGCTTTAATGAAGACTTCAGATCTGAAATTAGTCTGAAAATCTCAGGAGTCGGCCGATCAGCACTTGCGAACTGCTTTTGCTTCGGGCACCGCGCGGCAAGAAAGACTGAAGAAAATGGCATTGGCTGCATCTTTTATACCCCTGGCGCACTGACGTCAGGGAAGAGGTGACAGCAACCGATGCCGGACCTAGACTTTGGAAATCTGTCCGACTGCAGGTAGCCTGTCAGCAGGATAACCCGAGAGTAATGACTGCAACAGTGAAACACGATGAACATCAGGGTTTTTTGCAGTGGAAGCCTTTACCCCTTTGGGACCCTGAGATATAGTTTCTGGGTCAGCAGCAGGGTTTTTATATAGAAATTTATGAGAGTCTGGAACCCTGTAGTACCTGTCTGGCTTAATGGGTGCAGGGGGTATAGAGTATGGAGACAGGCCGGACTCTGAAAAAACATCTACAATGTCCAGAACAGGAGGAATAGCAAGGGGCCTGTGCTGAGGAAGTAAAAGAAAATCTCTGAGCCTTTTCTTGGATTCTGAATAATCCTGGCTCTCCCAATGAAAGTGCTCCCTCATAGTATGCAGGGTTTCCCCAAAAGAGTAATCCTCAGGAGGAAAAGCTGAAGGGATAGATTCTTCAGCATCAAAATCCTCATAGGGAGGAAGAGAGTATTCCTAATCAGAGGAGGAATCAGAGGAAATGGAAACCTGATATGAAGATTCATATTCTCTCTCTTGCCTAGGCCTCTTATCAGGAGGGGGGTTGGGAACCCCTGATCAAAGTAATAAGGTCTTCGGCCATTTTGAGCATCTGTTTTTTTTTAGCCATGGAAGTCTGTCCTGGAGAATTCTGTACTTGTTTCTTCGACTTTAGAGCTGCTTTAGTCTTTGGCTTTGAAGCTGAAGATGGCTTTACATATAACTGTGTCGGTCTGAAAACACCCTCAGAAGCTGATGCCTGCACAGTGGCTCTGGACCCATCTGAGGGAATAGTTTCACAGGATCCAATACCTTGAGTTTCCAGAGGCCCAGTCGGCTCCACGTGGGAGTCAGAAGCAGCCTGTGGCTCTGAGGTAACGGGTGTCAGGGGCTGCGAAAGCGTCTCACTGAGAACTGGCAAACAGACTACTAACAGAGGAAGCCTCATCATCGGTTTAGGACCTTGGATGCCTGTCCTTGTCTTTATCCTTGCATTTTTTATAGACTCCGGTCGTCGGCTGTTCCGCCGGCACTGTATAATTGAATCTGCTGCCAAAGTAATGAAAGGCAAAATCGTACCGAAGCTTAATAGTGCGTTGGTTAAATCTAGCACAAAACCGACAACAAGCAACGCCGTGGTCAGGGCCTAGGCAAGGAATACAGTAAGAGTGGAAATCCTTATGAGGTATTTGCTTCCCACAAGAAATACAATTAACTTTTTCTGACATCGGTCTGGAGCAAGAAAAAAAGTTTCCCCAATGGGGTACTTAGCTTTAATGAAGACTTCGGATCTGAAATTCGAATTTGAAAATCTCAGGAGTCGGCCGACCGGCACTTGCGAACTGCTTTTGCTTCGGGCACCGCGCAGCAAGAAAGACTGAAGAAAATGGCGTCGGCTGCATCTTCTATACCCCTGGCGCACGGACGTCAGGGAAGAGGCGACAGCAACAGACGCTGGACCAGGAATTTGGAATTCAGGCCGACTGAGGGTAGCCTGCCAGCAGGATAACCCAAGTATAATGACTGCAACAGTGAAACACTATGAACATCAGCAAGGTACCATAGCTTACGCCACCAAAGAAAGTTATTTTCCTGTGCCACTGTCCAGCAGAGAGACAGAAGTGATCCCGGGGTGCATTTCTTATTTCCCATCCACTCATCAAGATTTTTTCTTGAAGAGTGCTAATGAAGAACTTTGCTTGACATAGATGGGTAGCTTGTTCCAGAGTATAGGAAGTCTTTGGGACAGGAATCCATCCCTCCAGCGTGTCCTGTTTATTATGGTGACAATGTTTTGGTCCCTAGAGCATGTAGCTTGGAGGGATTGGGATTTCTTTAGGTGTAGCATGTCCAACAGCTCTGGGTTTGACCTAGCTTTATACGTTAGGCAGAGATCACCTCGGAGTAGGCGATATGCTACAGAGCAAAGCTGGAGTTTTTTTGAGATGGTCAGTGTAACGCATTTGTTTGAGGCCAGTAATCCTCTGTGAGGTACTTCTGTGGCCTTTCCAGGTGCTGCAGATGTCTTGTGAGGTACATTCCAAAAGAGGCGTTGTACTCTATAATGGGTCTAATGAGTGACAAGTAGAGGGGAACAATGACCTCTTTTCTCCTGGATGAGAACCCTTTTATGATTAGGTGTGCCACATAGGACTTCTGGACTACTGTGGTGATGTGACTATCAAAGGAGAGACTACTGTCCACCTGGGTCCCAAGGTCTCTCGTCACGCATTCGGTGTTAAGTAGATTGCTGCCTATGTGGTAGTTCATGGGTACAGAGTTTTTACCAAAAGGGATGACACTGCACTTTTTGGCATTGAGCTTGAGGCCATGGCTCTGACACCAGGCATCTGTCCCAGTGAGGCACTTCTGTAGGATGTCCACATCATTTGGGGACTTGACTATGGCTCCTAGTTTGCAGTCATCTGCGAACCTAGTCAGCCAGAGGCCTTCTGTGTTAGCCTGTACTTCAGAGAAGTAGATACCAAACAGGAGAGGTCCCAGGACAGAAATGTGGCACTCCACTTGTCACTGCCTTGAGGTCAGATTTGGAGTCTGCAACTTTTACAGTGTGGGTTCTGTCAAGTGAGCCAGTTAGCAACCCATCTTGTGACGTAGGGATTTATACCTAGTTTAGTGAGTTTAGCTATAATTCCAGAATGGGGGATGGTGTCGAAAGCCTTGGCGAGGTCAAGATAGGCTGTGTGAACCACCTTACCCTCATCCACGGCTTTGGTGACTGTCTCAAAGAAGTCGATCAGGTTCAGGAGGCATGATCTGCCTTTCACAAACCCAAACTGGGTGGGATCCAGAGTTTGGAGGTTACCAATGTCTGTTTATGAGTTCCATGATGATATGTTCCATGGCCTTGCAGACCAAGCTAGTCAGGCTAATAGGTTGACAGTTCCCAGGATCAGTGGTGGCTCCCACCTTTGTGGAGTGGGATAACTGTTGCTGTGCGCCATTTAGTGGGCACAAATCCTGATGCAAGGCTATTATTGAACATGGTGCTTAAGTGGGGAGCCAGTTCGTTCTGAAGTTCATGTAAAACGCAGCCTGGGATGTTGTTCGGTCCCATGGATGCTGTGTTTTTGGCTTTAGAGAGTGCAGCGTTTACCTGCGTAGTTGTGATAACAGGGACTCTGCATTCTTCCTGTATAGACATGGGCCCTTTAGGGGGTGAGAGGGGGGTAAAGTTAGCACTGAACCGATCTGCCAGGATGTTAGCAATATCAGTTGGTTCTGTAATTTTCATGCCTTTGTGCTGTACCTCAGAGCAGATCTGGGTGTTGCCATCAAGATTCTTGACATGGCTATAGAATGCTTTGTGGTTGTCCTTGGATTTAGTGGCGATTTTGTTTTCGTAGCTTGCTTTGGAGGATCTTATAAGGGATCGCAGCTTCTTACTGAGGCTGACCAGGGAAGCTCCTCCACTCATGGGATTTTACTCTCTTTTGCAACAATTTCTTCCTTCTGTTGTACAGTTTTGTTTATGGCAGGGCCCACCAGACTGGCTTCCTTTTTTTGGAGGCGTCTTGGCTCTGTTTGGGATAGCACGATCCATGCATACTTCTACAATCCAACAGTTTCCAAAAAATTAAATGTGTAAAATATTTTGATTACTGTAAACATGAAGCCTTATACTCCTGCAGTAATACAATGTCCACTTACCCACTTCAATAAAGGGATCAGATATGCTTCAGTGTGCCATAGCTCATTGTGTCTACAAATTAAAACTATTGCTATACACTGACATAAAATCACTCCTAACCATACTTTCTGTAAAGCTCTAGAAACTCAATGAATCATTTGTGTTTTCATTACACTACTCAGACACTTTCGAAGGAAAAAGTCCATACTATGCGAAATGTTGTTAGATACACCGCATCAGGACTTCAATCTGTACACGTTCCTCTTATTACTAGTGTCATAAGATCAACGACAAACCATGCCAGTTTACTTAGATATTTTAAAAATAAAAATGGGATCCATACAGAGCTACGTTAAAGAAAAAAGTAAACAGACTGAAGACAGAAAATTCATCATCTTTACTGTAAGAAACGGACAACTAAGAGATTTAATGTTAATTTAGAAAATATATCAAAGCACACTGTGCTACACTAACACTAATACACACACCAGAAATAAACACCGTAACTTGCAATAAAATCAGCTTATGGCTTAAATACAAGTGGGTTAATGTTTTTAAACCAACAGCCTGTTAAATGACTGCTAAACTAAATGCTGTCATGAAGAATATCTGAATAGTCTATTTCGCTAAAGTTCTAAACATCTTTATATTTGAGAAAATGCTCAGCATTCACAAAAGTATTGAGATGACTCTTTAGAGACTTAAGCATGCAAGGATGCGAATGTTGACTAAATAGCAAAGGGAGACTAATTCAACTGAACAGCCTGTCACAAGCAGTCGGTACATGTCAAAAAAGTGAAAGGAAATAAGGAAACTTTTCCTGTACCCACCCTGTTTTCCCTTTAGCCTCTGCACAAAGCCTCTGGTCCATTTCTTAGGTGCCATGTTCAGTGGAATGCCTGAAAGTTCACTGTTGATGTAAAGAGCACATTGTAGTTGCAGGAAATCCCAGTCCTCCATTATCATCTGTGTTTTTGCTCCTGACATTCGGTGCTAAAAAATTTGTAGATAAATGTCAATATACAAGTACAACAGAGTGCAGCATTTTCAATTTATAGTATGGCATAACATAAGGAAGGAATGGAACGCCTAAGCAGTCGATTGCCACACAAACTTAAGAATTCTGTTCTATACTAGAAAAAGGACTTCTTTAAGGGAATGTGTCTTCAAAAATCATCGATATGCTGTCTGATCAGGCTTGGAGTGACTGACACTGAAACACAAGAAAGCCTTTGGTGCACTGCTGAAAGTCCAAAAACAGGGAGACAGATTGGCGATGGGATGGTATCACATTTCTGCATATTTTTTTTCTCCTGGTCAGGAAATGCCACAAATATGCTCACACTCCCTATCCTTACCTTCTCAGCAACAGCTGTTTGCTGTGCAGTCTCCAGTCTCCATCAAAGCCTAAGCAGACTAACTGAATCCACATCCCGCCTTGCAAAAAACGAGACTCACTGTAGGCACCTTTTGGAACACCATTTAGATTGGGAATAGTAAAGTGAAATTTAGTAGATGTGAAGAAAGTTTCAAGATATCAATTCCAAATTAATAACACAAGATGTAGGACACTAACTCACAACAGGCCTGCTACAAAATTTATCAGACTAGAAGCATATTGGGATACTAGAGCCACCAAAATGGTAAAATGACTGTAAACTTGCCATCAGCTTAGGATAGTGGAAACATTAGAAGAAAAGTCCATCAACAATGAAGTGCTATGACATTCAAAGCTAAGACCATTCCTGTTAAATATTCAGATGACATTGCATTTAGTCTGGAGCAGAAACTTGGATGGACATGTGACAAGTGGTACAGTCAAGGACTGGGGCAGTCAACTTTGAAGCAACACCAACAGCCTGTGGCAACTTGAGTGTGTGAAAAAATGCAAGGCCATGCATTAAAGGGAGATCATACATAAAAATTAGCCCTGGTGAGCAGCAAAGAAAATAATCTGGAGGTAAATGTTTGACACTTATTCATGCAATGCAATATGAAACAGCAAAGGCAAATGGGATGTATAGTGCACCAAAATGAGAGACATTAACACATTCATCCCATTGTACAGAGCCCTAATAAGGATACATCTACAGCCAAAGTTACATTCCTGATTGCCACAAAGGTTGAAAATATTTAGTAGAAAGAACAGTTACCAAAATGTTGAAGGGAAACAAGGGGCTTGAATATGCAGACACTTTAGAGCACTTGAAAAATACATGGCATACAAGAAAGAAAACGGGGAATGCAATATGAATATACCCCAGTGCTGAAGGTTTAATATGAAGTACAGATGGCAACTGAAAGTGGGCTAGTTCAGGCAAACTTCAGATATCACTTGAGTGACAGTGGTAGGACCTTGGGGTGTACTGCTTCAGAATGTGGTACAGTGCATGCCACCTTAGCAGTTCAAAGCTGCTTGGAAAAGAACACGAATGAGACATGGAAGAGCCCCTCCTGCTTACTCTGATGGATGCAACATACCATGGACCCTCTTTTTGTTGGGTGGGTGACCTAATGGTTAAGGTGTTTGCCTTAAAAACACAAGGTGCAGGGTTTGAGTCTCTCAAGGGATAACTGGCTAGGCTTACAATGGCTCACAATTGCAGTTAGCCTAGTACTAACCTGGGAACCTTTACTGCACCTTTGTATATTCACATGTACCTGGCTGATGACAGAAATATGGATTAGGATTATTACATGTGAATATGCCTCATTGTTTTCCATATCACCTCCTATTTAAAGTAATGAGCCACATACTCCAGGTGCAATCAATTTCTGCAAATCGAAAGACCAATACAAAGGCAGGAAAAAATCTATTAGACAAAACTCATTACCTTGCAACAACTTGTACTAATGTGTGCCATTCCACTCCCCCACCCCCCATAAAAAAAAAAGAAAAATAGCACTTTAAATGTCAAACTAGTGCAGATGGTAAAATGGGAATCCCTTGCTTATTTGAAACCTGCTGGAAAACTACATCAGTTTAACCATAACAATCTCCCCCAATGTGCTACCATGTACAACAGCCCTGGAAAGATTCAAATGGATTGGGAGTTGGTTCACCACCAATGTCTTTCCCAAGATCTTCAGCTTTCCTGCAGGATGCAATGCTTACAGGTCTGCTTTAAGGTCGCAAACACAAACTCTGCACGGTTCTTGGAGAAATCTGTTCTGTTTTGGTCAGCTGCTCAATGTTCACAAACTCAGTGCAAGAGACAGCAAAATACAGTCCTAACTATGACTGCTCTAGCTCTGCAACAAGTATGAAACTGGGATTCTGAGAATCCCAAAACATGCAATTAATTCACAGTGAAAAAGCCAATAAACTTGCTCTGGAGGGCAAAACTAATCTTCCACTGATACTCTCCCTTGCTCCTTCATTGCCTGTATTCTCTTACAACTATTGCCAGCTCTTCAATTTTCTTATTTTTTTCTGCTTCCCAAGTTACCTCCATGTATGCGATACTCCAAGCCATTGCCACTGCCATGCTGTACTCCTTACCAGATGTGCATATCAACACCCCACCTTTTTCTGAACTGTGAATGTGACTTGAATAATGCACAGAAATAGACTATTTATAAAAATACATGTAAATGAAAGGTTCCCAACTGCACATCTTTGAGTGGCGCCAGTACAAAAATAACCACCATGACTACTTTAAAATATGGAGTTTATCATCAGTGTGTGCGAGGAACAGGAGGCAGTAACCAAACAGGGCTAAAGTATCTGTAAACAAGTATTTTTAAAAATATAACAAACATAAATGTTAACAGGGATAATTTTATGGGCAGTCATTTGTCTCCTCACAGTAAAGCGACGGATGTATTTTTTCCCTTTTTTACCATGACAGAATATTTAGGACACAGAACCATAAAATATAAACTGTTTATACAAAATCAACAACTGGATGACCATCATATGTAGTATACTTTCAATTCACAGCTAAATTAGAAATGCTTATTTAAAAACTCCCCTCTGAGTGTTATAAGCACTGTGGGAATTCCCACTGTCTGGGATGGAGCAAGTGGCAAGCAAAACCTACTAAAACAGACTTGTTTAACTTTTAATACAAAACTCCAAAGGAGATGTTAACCTACAGTTGCTAAAGCAAGATCCACATATGATGACCTGGTTAAAAATCCTGTAAATTCTGTAACTTGCACCGTCAGGCGAATAATAAAATGAGGTTTCAGCTAGGTGTGGTGTTTAAGAGAGCTTCTTCTGTTGGCCCTTGCAAACCTAATGGATGAAAAAGAAAACAAATCTCATGAGCCAGATCTTTTTCTTCTGAGTGTTTATTGGTAATCAAAGCAGATATGCACTTTAGGAGTCGCATCTGGCTACAAACCACTGTGTGTTTTGGAGGGGGCGTGTTTCTGCTCCACAGAGATTATTTTTTTTAACCTGTTTCTAATTTCTAGAACCTGTTACCAGGACTAAGCGGGTCCGAGTTCATTATGCTCTCCAGCTTACACCATTTAACATCCCTAACTATGCTTAGATAATTAAGGAAGCACTGGCCTGGTAGGTTCAGTTGGTCTTTGACCTGGTACCAAGCTAAAGGCTTTTCCCCGCTAAGAAGCTGGTATCAATATCTTAGCAAGACCTTATTACTTGCATATCATTTGCATGTTAGAGTTACCAATCCTACTTTTCTTATATCCTGCTGGGATCAAGGCTTCCCACAGTGTCTGTCAAACTAGGTTTTGCAAAGAGCCTCAATTCTTTCTTTCTTGATGTCTGTTAAACTTCCTGATATTTCATGTTTTCCTTCTTTCTCTAGAAGACACTCAAACCAAATCATATTTACACCTTCAAGTTTTGCTGTTATATCCTTCTCTTGTTCTATGATATCTTCCAAGTTTCTCCACAATAGATCAGGTTTCAGCACCCAAGTATAGTTGCATATCTGGTACCGACAGACCCCTACATTCTCTAGCTAGATATAGCGTTTCCCAGGCCACGCCATGCAACCTTCCACCAGCTATAAATACTCTCATATGCTCTTTCAGCTTTTGAAGAATGTCTTTCCTCCAGAGGATACCCCAGGGTCTGCAGGGTATGTAACAGTTTAATGCAAGCATTTTTATTATCTAGATCAAGCTCCAGTCCTCCCCACTTATTTAACTGCCCCTCTGTTTTTCTATACACCTCTTCATATGTTAACTTGATGGATTTATCCATAGTCTCCCCTATTCAGATACCCACGCTTCAATGTAATTTAGCATTGCTGACAAAATATATTGTCGTTACTGGTGGCTTTTGTGTAAGACTACAGGCTCTCAGTCATCTCAGTTTGATTCTTTATCTGCCTCTCAACAGTTCTTTTTAGGCTTCCCATTTCAGGGAAGGAATATCCCTGTACTCCTCAAGCGAGTCTACTAATCTATAACCAGTTTTTATATTTTTATATTCTTCAGGAAGTCTACTGAGAATTTCTAACATCTACTCAAATATCCCATCTCAGCTTCTACTTAGACCAATATTAATGCCTGATCTGAAAAACTTGTTGGTTCTACCTTTGTATATTTAAATGCATTTTTTTTATCTCCCTATAAATATTTTATGAGTGTTAAACTTTCAACTTTTTAACCAATCTTTGGATCTATCCTACCCCACTCACCATATAGTCATTCCATTTGATTCCCAGTTTTACAGACCTATTACAGCTATTTTCCTTCTCTCACTCCCCTCCCACTGCAAAACATTTTTCCTTTCTCCCTGTGATTAGCCCAGAGCTCCCAGATTAACAATTGCTTCCAAGATAGAAGTTACTGCTCCTGGGTTTCCCGAAGTACCTCAGCACACCAAAGGTGTCTGCTACATGTTTTCTACACCTTTGAGATACTGAGCAATATCCTGCCCCCCCCAGCAGCCCACTCCCATTTAAAGAACAAAAATTGACTTCCTTTTAGAATTTTAAGTAATCCATCCTCCAAGCAAGAGATCATAATGTGAAATAATTCATTACATCAAATTTCTGTTTTATAACAAAGACACTTGATATTTTTTATCAGATTCATAGGAGTGTACAAAGCTGGTGGCCCTGGAGCCTTTACAAGCCTAGCCCATAGAAGTGCCCTGGCACTGTGCCGCCAGACGTCACTTCCCAGTGCCTCCATCTAGTAGAGCCACTGGAGTGTTTAGCAGTTGGGGGTTGTCATAATGGTTAAGGTATCTACCTCACACACACTCAAGGTAGAGGGTTTGATTCTCACCTTTGAAAGGGAAATTGGCTAACTTTAAAATGGTCCACAAGGGCAGCCAGCCTACCACTTATTTAACATTTGTTTACCGGGAAAGTCCGACTTGGAACAAAGCCAATTTCCACTGAAGGCCGTTATGGGACAAGATCAGCTTAAAGAAATGTATATTAATTTCAATTTCATTAATGATTCGATAATATGATTTTTTAAAAGCAAATATAATTTGTATGCAGGGCTGTGGAAAAATACAGCTTCATAAGCTGAAGTTACTGCTGTGTCCCAACTGCATTCTTTTAATATGTAACAAGGAGAAGTAAGTGCTGTAGGAGCACAGGCATGTTTGCCAAGAGTGTGCTGCTGCTAAGGAAAGTCTGATATATTCAAGGTCAGAAAATAAGACCCTTGAAGCAGGTGGGGTCATGTAAAGGAAGGTGTTCGTGTGAAGTCCAAAGCGAGAATCACAAGGAATGAGAACATGTTTAGTCACTGATTCACTGCAATTATTGTAAATGTAAAACTTTTGCATGGTTAATTTTAAAAGAAAGTGTATAAAAGATGCAGTTCCCTTTGTTCATTGTGATGGGTTTACCAACCACTATGAAGATAGTTTCCCAGCACTGTAAATAACACTTCTGCTTGCACATTCTTAATGTTATGTACTACTTTTAACATTTTGGTGCCATGACTTGGATCTGAACTTTGGTATTGCTGCAAGGATAGGGCTCATCACAGATTTTCTGCGAGTTCCGCACTGCTTTGTATGGAATAGCCAGAGACTCAGATGTGGAGCTATTCAGGGTGCGCAAACATTCTAGCTTTGGCAGGGAAATTGTGTTGTAAGGGAAAAAGGGTTGGTTTGTGTTTTTTTCTCTCTTTTAGACAATTTTAGCAAACGTAGAATAAGTGAATGATTGTGTTTTGTTTGACTGAATAGCTTGTGAAGTATAAAAAGTAATAGCGGCAGGACTCCAAAGGAAATTTGCTGCTAGTGGGAGGACGCCACAGCAAACAAGAATAGTAAATGTATGTGCACATACAGTAAAGGACAAATTAACACAAGGAGGTGCCTTGTGTCAAGGGCGGTACCCTCGGGATTGAAAGGTAAGATGTACGAGAGATGTTTTGTGCTGTTAATGTATGAATGAATGACAAAAAAAAGAAAGATAAAGTTAAACAAGTTCATCAGTCTACAGCATGATGGGACAGAGTATGCATCGATTAAACAAATTCATGAGCCCACAGCATGCTGGGATGTAGGTGTGATTGTATGGAAGTACCCTGAAAGGGTCCGAAAGAGTTGTCCGTTCTGGACACAGTACGTATCCGCCCCGTTATCCAGATCACAATGCTGAAGCTATAACTTTGAACTTGCGCCAGGACAAGAGCAAGGGGGTGCTGTGGGAAAAGGCTAATAGAAACCCTTCCCTCCCTCTATGGTGTGTAGATTACTACACTTACTTTCTGCCCTCGGAACTGCCAGGATCCAAAATTTGTAAGGTAAGCCTAACATTTTTATTTATAAAATAAGACAAAAGGGAGCAAAGATAAATGAGCAAGATCAAATCACTAAAATAGAAACCCCTGCATATTTTATGTAGTTCAACTATGGGAAGGAATCTTAAGTATTTGCATGACTGGTTTTAGCTTACTAAGAATTGTTCTGGTGGGGTATTTCTATTAAATGGAACTTGTGATAAGACTAAACTGATGACATTGAAAGGTATTTTGGAAGAAAAGAAAAGCAAAGTAAGTGGGGAGCAAATGACAGCATTTTATTCTTGGTACAGCGAAGCACTTAAAAGGGAAAAAGAGTTAGCATTAAGAGGGTTGCAGGATGCTAATAAAAAACTGTTGCAACAGTAAGAGGTTAGAAAGCAGTACAGACCAGTAAAAAGGGATCCCTTCATCCTGTCTTAGCAGATTTGGAACAAACTGAGGATAGCCAAAAAGCAGAAACTTCTGAAGAGGATGATAATCCTCCAGCAGCTACTGCACCCCCACCCTCATATGCACAGGTATGGGTACCTCCTCTTCAAGACTCTTTCTCAGACCCCTACCTTTCAATCAACTGTTTGTTGGACACCCAGTCCACATGATACTGTTACTTCTCAGACTAGTTCAATACTCATCTTCTGAACAGGCATCTGCAGTCAAGGAGGGTTCTTCTTCCTATCCTTCTCAGACAGCTTCCACTTCCAACAGGGGAATTAGTATTAGGGCTGTATTTCATCATACACGATCACATGACAGGGTACAAAAGGAGATCGCAATCTCTGGAGGGGATCTTTTGGCACCTCTCAGGGAAATTCTGGGGGCTAATAGAGAACTTGTGCATCACCCTTGGACCCCTGCTGATTTGCATACTATGTCTAAATGTTTTCCAAATAATAGGGAAGATCAATTAACACTCAGAGAAAAACTAAAAACTATAATAGAATGTTACAATCCTACTCTGACAGATTTAAATCAGCTGCTTAGGGTAGTTATTTCAGATGAAATAAGGAAGCAGTTACTGGAGAAGGCTGGGATAACAGATTTTACTCTCACAAGGAATGCATCAACAGATAAACGGACAATATTGTTAAAATTTTGGACGGGTGTCAAGTTAGGACTGACTGGTCTAAAATATAGCCATGTAAACAAAAAGGGGAAGTCCCTGCAGACTATTTGAATCACCTATTGCAGCAGCCTTTGTGCAGGGTCTTCAAGCCCCTGTACAAAATCAAATAAACAAGTGCTCAGACTGGCAAGGAAAGGACTTGGGAGTCTTTACTAAGTGCTACAAATCACTGTACAGAGTAACAGGAAAAACGGAGAAAGGATACCAAGGATAAGCTATTAACTTTACAAATCAGGAACTGGAAAACCCGAAGGGTCAAGGCAAAAGCAGGGGAAGGGGTGAGCGATTGCTAGAGGATTTAATAAAAGTGCTGGCTGAGGGAAACAAAGTGCAGCTGGTTGGCAACAAGCTGGCAATGTCTCTCCAGCTTCATCCAACACATCTTGCTTCAATTGTGGAGAAGCAGGACTTTGAAGAGAATGCCCACATAGGAAAAAGCAGACAACCCAAGATACTTGGACTAAATGGCAACTAAATTCTAATAACAGTTTTTCCACCACCACTTCCTCAGATTGAAAGGAGTCAGGAAGCCCCATACTGATTACGTCAGGGAAATAAAACAAATAATCCTCTACTGCCAATCGATCAGAATGGACCTTACATTTAAGATGCAAATAAATTCAAAGAAAATTCCACTTCTGGTGGACACTGGAGCCATGAGGTCAGTGTTAAAAATTACTTCAGATAGTCAAATCCCAGTATTAAAGCATAAAGTAAAGGCAGTATGAGTGACAAATGCTACTGTTACATACCCTGTTTTGGAACCCATCCCCATTTCTTTAGGTCTGATCAAAGAAAGGCATTATTTCCTTTTGAGTACTACTGCACCAGTAAATCTGCTAGAAAGAGATTTGTTATGCAAGCTGGGTTGTACTATTTACTGTACCCTAGAAGGGGTGCATTTGGATGTTCAGACAATCAGAGGGAGAAGTACTGGCAGCAACTGAGGAGCAGCTGGTTGGAAGCATACAGGTAGATGAACGTACAGTTGTGTACACTTACCATAAATGTAGATGTTGAGTGTATTCACTGTTGCAGTCATCACATCTGGGTTATCCCTGGCAGGGTAGCCCTCAGTCAGCCTGAATACCAGAGGCTTAGCATTTCTGCGTCGGTTGCTGCTGCTTCAGGACTGAAATCAGGTTGTCAGTAGTATAAATTAAGGCAGCCAACACCATTACATCAGTTTTTCTTGCCCTGTCAGGAGCCCCCCAAGTGGGAGCCAAGTTATGGTGGAAGAACCCCACCAGTAAAAAGTAAATACCAAAAACATCCTTGTTAAGTAAATAGAGAGAAAAAAATAGGGGGGTGTAGGGAGGGAAACCAGGACTGCAACAGTGAATACACTTGAACATCTACATTTATGGTAAGTGTACACAACTGTACTATGTACTTTGTCTTTCACTGTTGCAGTCATTACATATGGGTAGATTCCCAAAGCTAAGGTTGGGAGGAGGAATTTAAATAGAATTAGGACCAGCTATAAGACCCTGCAAGACTGCAGTGGCAAAGCCAGCTCTGGATTTAGAGAAAATTGGCAAATGATAATGCTTGGTGAAAGTATGTACAGAACTCAGGTAGCAGCTTCTAGGACGTCCCTGGTAGGAATGCCCCTGAGATAGGCTGTGGAGGTAGATGCAGCCCTGGTTGAATGGGGTCTGATGCTCTGTGGGATATGTTTTCAATGGTGCTTATAGCAGAAAGGAATGCAGTGGCCTACCCATTTTAAAATGAACTCAATCTGAAGTGGTCAGGACGAAAGCGCTTATCATTTGTTTTATTTTCTTCAATAAAGTCCAGAACTGGTTTTATTGTATTTGGCCTGAATAGGTGCATTTTTTTTTACTGTGGAGTGGCTCATCCTTTTATTCCTGTTTGGCATCTTTGTGTTTTGCAACAGTTTTTCCATTTGTCTTTTTAAAGGAGCATTCAGTTGGGTAGTGCTTGGAAGTTTTAAAAGCAAGTAATTGAGACAGTTTGCCATAATGGGGGAGTCTTACTACTCACAGATTTGGGTGCAGAAATCCCCCACTGCTTAGTCTTGTGTGTCCCCTGGGACTGTAATCGGGTTTCTACTGTGTCTGGGTTTGGCTTGAGAAGACCTGGAAGGGGCTGGAAAGGACCAATTCTTAGAGGGCCAATGCCTACTAAAGCTAGGAGGCTGAATGTGCAAAAAATCTTTAACACTTTGCATAGATTTACCTTTATCTTCCATCTTTTTAACAACTTCCTCAGCTTTGTTGCCAAACAGGTGATCTTGATTTAAGGGAGCACCCAAAAGTTTAGCTTTAACATGATCAGATTGCTCCTGAAGCCAAGCATGCCTTCTGAGCACAGACCCAGTAACAGCAACCCTGCAAGAGGCCTCTAATGAATCAAATCCACATTGCAAAGTATGTTTACCAACCTGTTCAGGAGGATGCATTAAATCCTGCAATTCTTTATTTTCAGCACAGTCAGGAATCAACATAATTTTCTGTTTAAGCAACCCAATAACATGCTTTGATACTTTAACATATGAAACTGGCATTTTAAAGCCCTAATGGCCAAGGTTGCAGAAATGTAAACCTTCTTAACCCATCTATCCAACGCCCTGGAGTCTCTATCAGAAGGGGTAGGATTTTTAGCAGTAGAAGCCTTAATACCCTTGGGTCCCTGTGAAATAGTCTCCGAATCTAATAGGATTTTTAAAAAGAAACTTGTGTGAATCAGGAACCCTGTAATATCTGTCAGGTTTTCTGGGAGCAGGAGGCAAAGAATCAGGGGCCAAACTAGATTCCGAAAAGGCATCAACAATGTCTAGTACAGGAGGTATAGCTAAAGGCCTATGATGCTGATGCAGGAGTAAGAAATCCCTAAGCCTCTTTTTTGAATCAGAAAAATCCTGGCTTTCTCAGTGGAAATGCTCCCTTAGAGTATGCAAGGTTTCACCAAAAGAAAAGTCCTCTGGAGGGGAAGCAGAGGGAATAGAGTCCACTGTCTGCATCAGAATCCTCATAAGTGGAGAAGGGCAAATCCAGATCAGAAGAATCAGAAAAATCAGAATCCTGGATTCATAAACAACTTCAGTCCTAGGTCTCTTAGAAGGGGGAGGCTGGCTTCCCCTGATTAAAGTTATAAGATATTCAGCCATTCTTATTTGTTTTTTAGGCATAGAGGCCTGAGCATGCAGCCTGGGTGCCAGTTTCTTAGGCATGGTTCGATATTTAGGCCTAAATGAAGAAGGAGGCATCTGTTTAATTTGAAAGTCCATAGGCCTGAATACACCCTCAGAAGCCAGTGCCTGCGGAGTGGCTCCAGACCCATCCAAAGTAGAGACATCCGCAGGTTCCACAGTTTAAGCATCTCGCGGCATACATACTCTGAATGGGTCTCAGTAAAGGCCTGCGAATCAGAACTAACGGGTATCAGGGGCTGCGAAAGTGCCTCACTGAGTACTGGCGACTGGCTTAGAAGCATCGTCGGCAGTTTTGGACCTAGGCGGCCTGTCTTTATCTTTGTGGTTTTTCGGAATCTCTGTAGCCTGATGGCTAACTGATGACATTTCTGGATAATTAAGCAGAGAACTGAAATATTTAGAGGTGAAAATATATCGACGGATAGTGCGATGATTAAATAAAGCACAAAGCTGACAGCAAGGTACGTCGTGGTCAGGGCCCAGGCAAGGAATATAGTGCAAATGAAAATCTTTGTGAGGTATTTGCTTTCCACAAGTAATGCAACTATTAACTTTTACTGACATCGGTAAGGAGCAAAAAGGTTTCCCCAATGGGGTACTTAGCTTTAGTTGAAGACTTCGATTCTGAAATTCGAAAACAGAAATTTCAGGAGTTGGCCGACCGGCACTTGTGAACTGCTTCAGGCACCGCACGGCAAGAAAGACTGACGTAATGGCATCGGCTACATGTTTTATACCCCTGATGACCTGATATCATGGAACAAGGGACAGCATCCGACAAAGGAACCAAGACTTTGTTAATCAGGCCGAATGAGGGCTACTGCAAGCAGATAACCCAAATGTAATGACTGCAACAGTGACACACGAACATAATCGGTCCTTGGTTTTTCCTCACTTATTTTGAGCAGTACCCTGGTAATGAGAGGTAGTGGAGGAAATGCACAGACCGACAGATTGACACAGGGGAAGGACAGAGCACTTTCCAAGTCATGCAGTGATGTTCCCTGGTACAGAACTTGCTAAGCTGATGGTTGGTGTGGAAGGCAAAAAGGTCTACCTTCGGGGTGCCCAATTTCTGAGTTGTTAGGGTGAAGGTTCTTTGGTCTAGCTGCCACTCATGCGGGTTCAGAAGATTTCTGCTTAAGTGATCTGCCAGAGAGTTAGAGAGCCTGGCAGGAATTGTGCTAACAGGTGGAGTTGCATGGCAGAGGCTGTGTGCCAAACAGTCATGGCCAGCCTGCATAGAGGGTAGGAGTGAGTCCCTCCCTGCTTGTTCATATATTACATTACAGTGGTGTTGTCTGTTTTGATCAGGAGAGCCCCCAGGTAGAGTAGGGGCCTGAAAGCTGTCAATGCATGCTGGACAGCTAGCATCTCTTTCTGGTTGATGTGCAGATGGATTTGCTGTGGGGTCCACCGGCCCTGTATGCACCTGCCGTCCAGGTGAGCACCCCAGGCATAGTCTGATGAGTCTGTGGTGTGGGTCTGGTCGGCGTGGGGTGGTGAGAAAGGTAGTCCTTTGTTGTAGGAGCATGCTGCTGCCCACCATAGAAAATCTTTCCTTAGGCAAGGTATCATTGGTATAAGAGTTTCCAGGTCTTGACAGTGTTGACACCAAAAGCTTTTTAGGTACTACTGAAGTTTAATCATATGTAGTCTGGGATATGGAAAGAGTAGAATGCAAAATACCATGAACCCCAGAGCTTGCAAGATTTTCCTTGCAGATAACTGGGGTCTGGGTGGCTAGTTGAGAGAAGTAGGCTGTTAGATAAGTTTGCTTTTCTGGTGTAAGGAATGCCATCTGGGATGCTGTGTCCAGACTTAGTCCTAGGAATAAAATCCTTTGGGTGGGTACTAGTTTGGATTTCTTTTCGTTGATGGTGTACCCTAGGGAGGTCAGTAGGGACTTTACAAAGGCCAGGTGCTCGAGCAGCTTTTCCCGATTGTCTGTCTGAATTAGGCAGTCTAAGTAGGGGTACATTTGGATATTCCCTTTGTCTGCAAAAGGCAATGGTGGGAGCCAGATATTTTGTGAAAACGGAGCAGTAGATAAGCCAAAGGGAAGTGCACAAAACAGAAAGTGCAGGGATCCTGCCCTGAAACGTAGACATTTCCTGCATGATTCCCTGACAGGGATGTGGAGGTAGGCCTCTTTTAGGTCTAGGGTGGCTAGTCAAGCATCCTTGTTGAGCATGGGTAGCAGATGCTGGAGTGGGCATTTTGAATTTTGATATCACCAGGAAGGTGTTTAGAATGGAAAGACCGAAAATGGGGCGCCAGGTGCCCTCTTTTCTGGGTACCAGAAACAGTCTGGAGTAGAAACCTTGGCCTATCTGTTCTGCAGGAACGTGCTCGATTGCCCTTCATAGAGAGCAGGGAAAGGACTTGCTTTTTCGCCTCTGCCCACTGGTTTGGAGGTAGATCTGGGAACCCTTTTGGGGTCATAAGAGTATGGAAAGAAGTATCCCTGGGACACTATGTTGAGGACCCAGCTGTCGGTGCTAATGGTGGCCCAGGTGCTTGCATGATAGGGGAGTTTTCCCCTAGGGGTAAGTGTAGGTGGGCAGAGTGAGGGGGTTGGGGAGGAGAGTCACTTTGAGTTCTTACTTTGAGGGGGTGGCTTAGAACTCCCTGGTTTTGAAGTGGAGGAATTCCACTGTTTTGATCTCTGCATGCTCTGAGGCTATTGTCTGGGGGGGGGGGGGGTTTGCTTCCCAAGGGTCTGGACTGAACTGACCTAGTGGGAGCTGGAAAGGCCAGTGCTTGGAGGGGCAATGCCTGCTGAACCTTGGTGGCTGGACCTGTAGGAAAGTCCTTAACTGTCTGCATAGATTTAGTTTTTTCTTCCATCTTTTTTTAAGATCACTTCTGCCTTAGTGCCAAATAAGTTGTCTTTGTGCAAGGGTGCATCCAATAATTTAGATTTAACATGATCTGGCAAGGGCTGTTCCATAAGCCATGCATGTCTTCTAAGGACAGAACCGGTGACTGCTGCCCTGCAAGAAGCTTCTAGGGCATCAAAACCACAGTGTAAGGTATACTTGTCACTTGACTTGCACAATGCATTAACTCTTGTAACTCTAGATTCTGCACAAGGAGGAAAGGAAGAAACTATTTCAGGAGTCCCATGGTATGTTGCCGACATTTTAGCATATGGAACTGGCAATTTAGTGCTCTGATAGCGAGAGTAGCAGAGGTGTATACTTTTTTACCCCATCTGTCTAATGCTCAGGAATCCCTATCTGAGGGGGTGCGACTCTTAGCAGAGGTTGCTTTAATTCCATTGGGCCCATGAGAAATTACCTCAGGGTCAGCAGTAGGATTTTTGAAAAGAAATTTGAGTGTGTCAAGGACCTAATACCAGTCAGGTTTTCTGGGTGCAGGAGGGAGAGTGTCAGGAGTCAAACTGGATTCCAGAAAAACATCAGCCACAACATCCAGGACTAGGGGAATGGCCAGGGGTTTGTGCTGTGGAAGATCCAAGAATTATCAGAGTCTCTTTTTAGACTGAGGGTAGTCCTGACATTCCCACTGGAAATGCTCCCTTAAGGTATGAAGGGTTTCCCCCAAAGGAATAGTCCTCGGGTGGAGAGGCTGAAGGAATGTATTCCTCTACAAGAATCCTCATAAGCAGAAAGGGGTTGCATGTCTTCATATTCAGATGCATCAGAGTCAGACTCCTGTTCAGACTAAACTACTGGGGACAGATCTCTTTTCCTTTTGGAAGGGGTAGCTTGGCTTCCCCTGATCAGCATGATAAGGTCTTCCACCATTTTAAGCATTTGAGACTTAGGCAAGGAAGCAGGTGCCCAAGATTGGGTCATCAGTTTTTTGGGTGGGGTTTGTACCCTGGGCTGTAGAAACTCAGTAGTTTTTGAAAGAATGGCAGATGTGAAATAAGTAGTCTGTTTGTGATGAGAATCGGTAGTGCAAAGTACTTCCTCGGAAGCCGGTGCCTGCTCAGCGGCTCAGGACCCATCCGAGGGTGAGAGAACCGCAGGATCCTCAGTCTAAGAAGAGTTTTGCAGCATACCGGAGTCCGAAAGGGCCTCGGTAGTGGCCTGCAAATCCAGAGAAGCGGGCATCAGGGGGTTGTGAAAGCTCCTCACTGAGGACCGTAGAGCTGACTAGCTTAACGGAAGTGTCATTGCTAGGTTTGGACCCGTGCGGTCTGTCTCTGGTTTTTATCCTTATGTTTTTTCAGAAGATCTGCTGTCAGGTGGCCTACCGAAGCCATATCGGAATTCGAGGACTGTAAGTGAAAATATCTAGCTACAATAAGGGCCCAAAGCTGTACACGCTCCAAACCAATGGACTTCTCTGTGGTTCAACAATCACAAAAAACGATAAATCCCGAAAAGCATAAACATTTATTAAGCACAACAAGCAGGCTTTTCGTCTGTATCACTACCAACTTCTTCAAAAAAACAGAAACAGCGTCACTCATTAATAACTGCAATAAATACAAACTTTGAAAAAATCACATGGTCTCTGCCTAATGCGAGACTACATGTCAATCCACATATTAAATGCTGAATAAAGTGATTAATTATAGACACTGCTTTGCAAATAAACTACATCTAATGATTGAAATGTTGAGAAATCCCTCATATTGAAAAAAGAGAAGGTTAACACTATACGAACATTTTGGCAAGTAGTCAGAATAGCAATAAAAACAACAAGTTGCAAACTCTACAGTGACTATGAATATCGTGCTGTTATAAACAAAACATGAAATCTTAAAATCACTTCGGTTAAGAAAACCCATCAAGTACTGAATATGTTTAAAAAAAAATCACAGAACATGACACTTGACTAACCTTGTGTAAACTGACTCAACACAATACATATCTAACGATTTTGACCATATAAAAGAATGCTAAAAATCCCCTAATGAAACAAAAAGGTTGAAAAGGTACAATATATGTAACATTGTATCCCGGTACTGTAACCCTGGCATAAACGTAAAGGATACATAATAAAATCATATCGACTAAAAACCTAGTCAAACCTTAATGAATTCAAAACAACTACGAATGTTAAAGCTTATGCTAACCCTGTAGACTTTACTATCTGGGGTGCTCCATAAGGTAACGTGCATGTAAAAAATGCATAAAATATATAATAAAGCCTCATCGGCTGAAGAAGCCGAAGGCCGTCAATGTGTTTAAATCAAACCTAAAAATGACACTTATACCGAACTTGTGGAACTACACTAACTGAATATTCCCATCTATTACATATCTGACAAAGACTAGCATAAAAATAAAATAAGTCAATTTGAAATTACTTATACATAGTGTCCCGCTAGTGTATTACTGGCAGACCTGAAGAATAAACTCAATGTATAATCTTAGTGCTGTTGGTATAAGGTATAGAAAAAACATCTATACAATAAACAGGACTCATACATGTATCAAAAAAACATATAATGCCAAACTATACGATAATGAAGAATGAAAAATCCCATGACTCTATGCTAATAAAAAAATTACATATAAATAAAATACTGTAAATTAAATATATTATAAATTAAATAAAATAAATTAAATATTACATTTATTTTATGCTTTTATTTTATTATATAGAACCAAATTAAATGGGGAAGGGGCGGGGGTTACCCAAGTCAAACCCTGAAAAGTACAGTTTTGTACCTACCATAAATGTAGATGTCCGAACTGGATAGCATCTGCAGTCATAACAAGTGGGTTGTCCTGTCGTCAGGCAGCCCTGCAGTCGGCCGGATTCCAAAGTCCGGGTCCGGCTTCGGCTGATGTCGCACTCCACCCGACGTCATCTCTGTTGGTCTTCGGGTATAAAAGCATCAGCCGACGCCATTTTCCTCAGTGTTTCTTGCCCCAGATGCCAGTAGCCCTCTTGCAGGCTAAAATTTGGATAGATGCCAATGTTTCCAAATAGATAGAGATAAACACAAAAAATAAGCATATATGTACATATATACAAACAAATACACCATAAAAGACTCCCCCCCCCAACAGCTAGCTATTAGGAGGGTAAACACCCTAGGTGTACCACAGAGGAACAGGCGGGAGGGTAATCCTGACTGCAGATGCTATCCAGTTCGGACATCTACATTTATGGTAGGTACAAAACTGTACTATGTCCTTCATGGATGCATCTGCAGTCATAACAAGTGGGTAGAATACCATAGCCAACTAGGGGAGGAGGATAAAAGTAGATTATGGTGTGTTTAGGATCCCTTGCAGTACAGCAGTGGCAAATCCTGCTCGGGATCTGGAATATAGAGGCAAATTATAATGCTTGGCAAATGTATGCACGGAGGTCCAAGTAGCCGCCTCAATAATGTCTTTGGTTGCCACTCCTCGTAAGAAGGCTGTGGTAGTGGCTGTTGCCCTTGTAGAATGAGGTCTTATGTTCTGTGGAATTGGTTTTCCATGGAAGGAGTAACAGTATCGTATGCAATTTCCTATCCATTTGGAGATTGTCTGTTTGGAAATAGCTTTTCCTTCCCTTCCTGTTGCATAGGCTACAAAAAGTTGGTCAGTCTTTCTGCTATTTGTTGTTCTGTCCAAGTAGTAGCGTAGCTGTCTATGTACATCCAAGGTATGCAGTATTCTTTCCCCTCTGTTTTGTGGGTTGGGAAAGAAGGTAGGTAGGTGGATTGCCTGGTTTAAAGATACTCTGGATACCACCTTGGGCATAAATGTAGGATTAGTCCTCATGGACACTCTATCTTGGTGGAAGATTAGGAAGGGTTGCACTGCCATTAAGGCCTGTAGTTCTGAAACCCTCCTTGCTGAAGTAATTGCCAGTAGGAAAGCAGTTTTCCATGACAGGTGTTGTAGGTCTGCTGTTGCTGCTGGTTCAAAGGGTGATAGTGTCAACTTTTCTAGCACAAAGTTTAAATCCCAAGCTGGTAATGGTGGTTTCCTTGGAGGTTTTACATTCTTGATTCCTCTGAGGAACTGCCTGAGCAAAGGGTGCGAAAAAACAGGTGGATCAAAGCTGTATTCTGCTGAAATAGCTGATGCATGTATCTTGATGGAGGAGTAGGACAGGCCTGAATGAAGAAGTTCGCCAGATACTCCAGAATGTTAGGCATATCTATGTTTGACACATCTTTTCCTCTTTCCGTACTCCAAATGACAAACCTTTTCCATTTTCCAGCATAGTTCCTTCTTGTTGAAGGTCTGCGTGCTTCAAGAATAATGTCTTTAACTCTTTGGGAAAGTTCTGGATTAGCTGCTGCTATGTGATGTTCCATGCAGTCAGTTGCAGCGTTTTAGGTTTGGATGTATGATGCTGTAGTTGTTCTGAGTTAACATCAAAGGCATCAGGGGTATTGGCCACATATTGTTCGAGACATGCTCTTCAGTAGTGGGTACCAGTGTTGTCTTGGCCAGTTTGGAGCTATCAGGATTATCCTTGGACGTTCTTCCTTGATTTTTAGTAGTACCTTGTGTATCAAAGGAAGAGGTGGGAATGCATATGCTGTTAGGCCTTTCCAGTTGAAGGAGAGTGAGTCCACTTTCCATGCTAGTGGGTGGAATGTCCTTGTGCAGAATTTTTGAGCTGGTGATTGAGAGGTGATGCGAATAGGTCTATCTGTGGCATTCCCCATTTCTTTGTGATGGTCTTGAAGATGTCCGGTGCAGCTTCCATTCGTGGGCATCCGAGTGGTTCTGCTTAATATGTCTGCTATAGTATTGTCTTTCCCGGTACAAATATTGCCTGTAACTGAATGTTGTAGCTGAGTGCCAGGGTCCACAGCTCCAAGGTCATTCTGCATAGGGGTATGAATGAGTGCCTCCCTGTTTGTTGATGTACCACATGACTGTGGTGTTGTCTGTCCTTATCAACTGGCCCTCTTTGAGGAATGGTTTGAACTTTTGGATTGCCAGTTTTACTGCCAGCATTTCTTTTAGATTGATGTGTAGGTGAAGTTGATCCTGTGTCCACAATCCTTGCACGCATTTGTCCAGCATGTGGGCCCCCCATCCTAGGTCTGAAGCGTCTGTTGTGATGGTCTGGCTTGGTTGACATCTGCGAAAGGGTAGGCCTGGGTTTGACTGGCATGCCTGAGCCCACCATAGGAACTCCTGTTTTAAGCATGGAATTAGTGGGATTTCTGTTTCTAGACTGTGTCTGTGTTGGGACCATAAATTCTTTAGGTACCACTGTAGTTTCCTCATATGTAGTCTGGCAAATGGGACCAAGATTATGCATGATGCCATGAAGCCCAAGGCCTGCAGAACTTTTCTTGCTGTTAACTTGTTCAGTTTTGTTAGTGCCAAGAAGTAAAGAGGAAGTTCTTTTGTTTTTCTGTAGTCAGGAATGCCATTTGTTGTACTGTGTCCAATTCAGCCCAAGAATGTCCTTGTTTGGGATGGTATCAGCCTTGACTTTTGTAAATTGACTGTGTATCCCAGTCCTTGTAGCAAGTAAATGACCCTTTGTAAATCTGTTGTCAGCTTGCTTTTGTTGTCCCCTTGTAGTAGGCAGTCGTCCAGGTATGGGTAAATTTGAATTCCTGTAGTCTGCAATGGGCGATTACTGATGCCAGGCATTTTGTGAATACTCTGGGCAGTAGATAAGCCAAAGGGCAATGCTGAGAATTGATAGTGCTCTGATCCTGCAAGAAATCTGAGGTATCTTCTGCAGATTGTTCGAAGAGGAACGTGCAGGTATGCCTCCTTGAGATCTAGAGTTACCAGCCAAGACTCCTTGCCCAGCATGGGAAGAAGTTGCTGTAGGGTCAGCATTTTGAATTTTGGGACAATGATGTATGTATTTAAGGTGGACAGGTCGAGAATTGGTCTCCAACTTTTTTCCTTTCTTGGAACTAGGAATAGTCTGGAATAGAACCCCTTTCCTTGTTCTGCTGTTGGCACTCTTTTCACAGCTCTCATGTTTGCTAACTCCATTATCTGGCGTAGAGCCTCTGTTTTTTGATTTGGAGGTAGATTTGGCATTCCTCTTTTGACTGGTAGAGTGTGGAAGTGAAACCGGTAACCTTGATCTATGGTTTGTAAAATCCACTTGTCTTTTGTTATGTAGTGCCAGTTCTTTGAAAATAAGGTTAACTTTCCGCCTAGAGGAGCTGCTATTTGTTCCCTGGTAGGCGGAGTTAGGATTAAGTCACTGTGGTTGTGCTGATGTAGTGGCTGTGTCTGTGCCTCTGTTGTTACCTTGCCACCGTCGTCCTCTGTAGGCCCCTCCTCTGGATTGGTTTCTGCCTCTGGAACGTCTATTCCTGCCCCTTTGAAATTTTGTGGAGTCAGGAAAGGACCAATTTTTGGCAGGCCAGTTCCTGCTAAACCTTGGGGGTTGAACCTGCAAGAAATCTTTGACAGTTTGAACAGATTTTGCCTTTTCTTCCATTTTCTTCATAACCTGCTGGGCAGGTGTACCAAACAAACTTGTCTTGTCCATAGGAGCATCTAGCAACTTAGCTTTAACATGATCCGGTAAAGCTTGTTCCTTTAGCCATGCATGCCTTCTTATCACTGTGCCTGTCATGGCTGATCTAAATGAAGCCTCCAGTGCATCATAGCCACATTTTAAGGAATGGTTGCTAACTTGTTGTATGTTATTTACCATCTCTAATACATATTTCTTATCAAGAGATTCATCAGTGGTTAGTTTTTAGTTAACTGATCAAGCATAAACTCTTGGTATTGTATCATGTGAAACTGACAGTTTAAAGCTCTAGCTGAGAGAGTAGCTGAAGTGTAGACCTTTTTACCCCATCTGTCTAATGACCTTGCTTCCCTTTCAGAAGGAATAGGGTTTTAGCTGTGGTCGCGGCTACTGCCTTGGGACCCTGGGATATAGTTTCTGGGTCTGCAAGAGGGGCCTTGTAAAGGTGGTGATGAGTATCTGGCACCCTGTAAAATCTGTCTGGTTTGGCAGGGGCTGCGGGTAAAGAGTCTGGAGCGGAGCAAACATCATTGAAAGCATCATCCACCACAGAGAGAACAGGAGGTATAGCCAAGGGCCTGTGCTGTGGGAGGTGCAGAAAGGTCCTAAGTCTTTTTCTGGAGTCTGAAAAATCCTGTTGCTGCCATTGGGACTGTTCTCGCATGGCATGCAAGGTTTCCCCAAAGGAGAATTCTTCTGGTGGGGAAGCAGCTGGAATGGATTCTTCAGCATCAGAATCTTCAAAATTGGAGAAGGGAGCCTCTGGCTGGTCAGTTATGTCTGATTCATCAGCAGAATCATCAGAAGACACTGGCTCAGGGGGCTCTGCCCTAGGTCTCTTCTCTGGGGGCTGAGAGGCCCTGTCTGGGTGAGATTGAGATCCTCTAATTAAAGAAATTAAATCTTCTGCCAAAGAAAGCATTTGAGAACTAGAAGAGGGCCTGGATGTGGGGGGTTTAACAGGCACTGATTTAGTAGTCTTGGCTGCTTTAGCCCTGGCGTAGGCCTTAATGGACATGGCTGCTGGAGGCCTAGCAGCACCACGTGCTGGGGTAGAGACATCCAAGGGGATGGTGTCTGATAAGTCAACCACCGTAGTGGGTACAATTTCTGAGGTCGATTCAAGAGTTGTAGCAGGGGCCTCAGTTGTAAGAATAGGTTCAGCTGTACTTTGATCAGTTTTCGGTTTCGGCCGAAACCGAGACACTCGCGGTTTGCTTTACCGTGGTTTCGGCCGAAACCGCGGACCGCCAGTGTCGGTCTTTATCTTTACGTTTTTTGGTAGATTGGGTAGTCGGAGGATCCGACGGCATAATGTACGCAAAATCAGTACCGAAAAACTGTTCTGCAAACTCCGACCGACGCCTAAGCGTTCGTCGGTTGAAAGAGCACAGGCGAACAGGCTGCTACGTCGTGGGCTGGGCCTAAACAAGGCAGGCAGTAAGAGTGGAAATCTTTATGAGGTATTTGTTTCCCACAGGTTAAACAATTGTTAACTTTTTCTGACATCGGCTCAGGCAAGAAAGAGTCCCCAGCGGGTACTTAGCTTTAGAAGTCTTGAAGTAGTATTCGGTAGAAGTAATCTCTGGATCCGACCGACCGGCACTTGCGAACAGCTTCTGCTTGAGCCAGCGCGGCAAGAAAGACTGAGGAAAATGGCGTCGGCTGATGCTTTTATACCCGAAGACCAACAGAGATGACGTCGGGTGGAGTGCGACATCAGCCGAAGCCGGACCCGGACTTTGGAATCCGGCCGACTGCAGGGCTGCCTGACGACAGGACAACCCACTTGTTATGACTGCAGATGCATCCATGAAGGACATCTACTATATCCCAATTGTAACTCTAGACTACCGCACAGCAAGAAAGACTGATGTAATGGCGTCGGCTGCATGCTTTATACCCTTGACTACCTGACGTCACGGAAGATGAGACAGCAACCGACGCAGGACCCAAGACTTTGATAATCACGCCGACTAAGGGCTACTGCAAGCAGATAACCCAAATGTGACTGCAACAGTGAAACACGAAGAACATCATTGAAACTTGTTTTGTTTGGGCAGCAGCTTCATATCCACTTCCAGCGGTTACATGTTTGTAAACAAAAACAATACATCTACAACCACAGCCAAACAACATATCCATCTCCCTAGTCCCTACTCTAGTCCTGACTCCATCATACCTCTCAATTATACAGATTTCCGCAGAATGTCCAGATTTTTGACTCTTTTTGGGCTGACTCTGTTCCTCATAAAATTTGTGGCTTTCTGGCAGTATCACTTTAGACAAAGTCACTAAACAATGACAGACATTGGAGTTTCAGACTTTATATCCTTCAGAAACTATATATAATAATGCAAATCCTGTTATTCTACTAACTTTCTAAGTTTATAGGAGCAATATTTAAATTCTGTCCCTATTTTTGGGCCCTCTTTGTCCTCCCAATTTTTTCTGGCTTTGTCCAGATTTCTTGCACTGAAAGGTTGACGACATAAAAAGGTGTTAATATGCCATTGCCTACCTAAGGTACCCCCCCCCGCCAGTGCTACTCTCTGCAGCTATATCCCCCCTACTTCAAGCTCCCACTCTCCATCTGTGTCATCACCTCTACTTTACTTAGCTTGCCCTGTCTCTTCAACACAATAGCTAGTTCTCAGAAGATGCATACATTCAACCTTCAATCTCAGCTCCCGACTCCTGAGAGGTATAAAATATATAATCAGAAAAAGACTACTAACTTCACTGAGTTAGTTTAGTTATGACTGAAAACTACATAAAAAAAAAAAAAAAACATACATCAACATTTTCTTTCTTAGCTTTTTTTAATTTACCTGCTGGTGCTGGAGGTGCCGGGGGAAGAAGCAGCAGCTGCAGCAGACGAAATTAAATTTTTCATGATGACTGGATTGTGATGAGATGAAGAAAGAAAGATGAATGATGACGACAGTCTCTGTTTCTGACTTGGATCGGTTCTGTCACCAGGAATCCAGGATAATTAATTTACCCCTCACCACCGCACAGCTCCAAGTCCGTTAGACTGCTTGGTTTGCCCAGAGAGAAAGTCAGTGCCCTGCATTTTTGCACACAAGGCAAACAACTTGCAAGCAAAGTGCCACTGCACTGCCTGCTGGCACTGCCAAGTTTGCCAACAACTTTCCCCAAGTCAACCACCGATTACTGAACCAAGTCAGACTCAGTAGCACTGGTAGCAAAAATGCCAAGTAGTATGCTGTTGTGGCACAACTGCAAGCTAAGCAATGAACAAACACATTTTAAATATAAAAAAAAAAAACAAAAAACAAAAAAAACACTCTTCTCTGATTCTCTCTGCTATAGCCCATAAACTATTATCAGCTGCACCGGCCCGCAGCTGAAATGGCAGAGGCATTGCTTTTTATTGAAGGATAGGCCCTTGTGAAGCATCTCAGTTAAGTATTGCAGAATCTGGGGAATATTGGGTACTGCTGTGTTTATTCCTTGTGCTTGGTTTCAGGCACAGAATCTTTTCCATTTATCAGCGTAAGATTTTCTAGTACTAGGCCTTCTAGCCTCCAAAATGACATCCATCACAGGTTTTCTGAGAGATGCAACTGGTGCAATTAGTTGATTAGCCAAAGCTGCAAGAGTCAGAGCTTGGAGCAGAGTGTGCAGAATTTGATGGTTCTGCTGAGACAGTAGATAAGATGTCTGAGACAGGTACCACAGAGGAAGGTGTGACATATTGTGTAGGAGTTGTACCAGTGTTGGCGAGGCCAGTCTGGAGCAATCAGAATCATTTTTGTTTTTTTCTGTCTGACTTTTAGTAAGACCTTGGATAGCAGAGGGGGAAAGGCATAAACTGATAGGTTTTTCCAGCTGAAGGATAGAGCATCCACTTTCCAAGCTTTTTTGTGATGAATTCTTGTGCAGAATTTGTCCAACTGATGGATCTCTTTGCCTCACCCCAAAACTATCTCTGGGCTCCCCCATTTGCATGTCAACTTGCTGAAGATTTGTGGATCCAGTTTCCATTCGTGTGGGTCCATAAGATTTCTGCTTAGTTCGTCTGCCAGAGTATTTTGCTTTCCTGGCAGGAATTGAGCTTGTAGATGTATTTGGTAAGTCAAGGCCGTGTTCCACAAAGCCATGGCTAGTCTGCAAAGGGAGTAGAAATGGGTACCCCCCTGCTTGTTTATGTACCACATGACTGTGGTGTTGTCCGTCTATCAGTAGTTGCCCTGGATGAAGATAGTTTTTGAAGGCTGTCAGAGCATTCTGTACAGCTAGCATCTCTTTCTGGTTGATATGCAGGTGCATTTGATTTGGGCTCCATTTGCCCTGAATGCATCTCCCCGTCAGATGCGCCCCCCAATCATAATCTGATGCATCTGTAGTCAAGGTTTGGGTGGCAGGGGGTGGAATGAAGGACAGTTCCTTGTTTTGGTGACAGGTCTCTGCCCACCATAGGAACTCTTGCTGCAGGCAAGGAATGATAGGAATAAGAAGTTATGTACCTACCATAACGTTCCATGTTAGTTGTCTTCTCTCGCCTTCTTTCTTGCTTGATGGGTTCGGAGCCGATCCCTCGGCTCCGACTCGGCACTTGCTAAGCTCGAGAGTCACTTTTACCAGCTCGAGGCAGCCCCATATCCCATGATGCAAGGCGGTAAGTACCCAGATCTCGTTTGATGACAAAGGGCAATAGCACCAAGCATAAAATACTTCCAAAAGGAAGAAAGAAAACTTACAGATGGAAGAAGGACCAGGTCTGAATGGTCTTCAGCATAACAGTTTCTTATAACAAGGTCTGTCCAGGCCAGGGGAAGGAGGGAGTGCAAGAAAGAAGGCGAGAAGACAACTAACATGGAGCGTTATGGTAGGTACATAACTTCTTAATGTTAAGTTGTCAATCTCGCCTTCATTCTTGCTTGATGGGACGCGTCCTAGCACCTCTATCCTGGGTGGCTCAATGGAACAAACTCTTGAGGACTGTAGAGCCAAAACTGGCTCTGTCCCTGGAGGCCAAGTCCAATTTGTAATGGGAAACAAAAGTGTGAGGAGTGGCCCAAGTGGCCGCTGCACAAATAGTGTCTAAAGGAAGTCTAGCTTGAAAAGCTGTAGAAGTAGCTAAGCTCCTAGTTGAATGTGCTTTAGGTTTTGAGCACAGCTATTTTCCCCTGAGCAGATAAATTTCAGAGATGACGAAGAAAGCCATCTGGACAAGGTCACTTTAGAAACAGGAAGGCCTTTTTATTATCCGCATAGGAAACAAAAAGTTGATCAGATTTTCTAAATTTTTTGTTCTGTCCAAATAATATCTAAGTTGACGGTGGACATCAAGATAATGTAGCTTTTGTTCAGCTCTATCTGAATAGTTAGGGAAAAATACAGGAGATCAATGGATTGATTCAAATTGTTCTTTGAAGCGACCTTAGGCAAAAGGTTGGGTTAGTTCTCAAAGATACTCTGTCTTTGTGAAAAACCAAATAGGGGTCGAACCGAAGAGCATGAAGTTCAGACACCCTCCTGGCCGATGTAATAGCCACTAGGAATAAAGTTTTCCAAGAAAGATATTTCAGGGAACAAGAAACAGCTGGCTCGAAGGGGAAGAATCAAGGATGTCAGCACTAAATTTAGATCCCACTGAGGAGGAGGATTCCTGATTGGAGGCTTTAGTAAGAAAATTCCTTTCAAGAAGGCCCTGCAGAGCCTATGGGACATAATATTATGATCTGCTATCCCGACATGAAAATTGGAAATAGCAGCCAATTGAACTCTGACTGTGGAAGAAGAGGAGCCTGCATGAAAAATCTCTGCTAAGAAGTCCAGGACTGCCTGAACAGGGCAGTAAAAGGATCAATATTCTTGGCCTTAGCCCAATAAGAGAAACGTTTCCATTTGCTTGTATAAATCCTCCTGGTAGAGGATTTTAGCGAAGCTACTATGATGTCTCTAACTGGGTTAGAGATCAAAGGAAGCCTGGCTAAGGAAGGAAGTGGAGCAACCATGCTGTGAGGTTGAGAGAAGGGATTGACCGGTGCAGCTGACCCGATTGGTGAATCAGAAGATCTGGCACTGGGCCCAGATGCCACGGCTGCACCAAAAGGTGATGATGGAGGAGCAGGAACCAAACTTGTCGAGGCCAGTAAGGGGCAATGAGAATCAATTTGGCTCTCAAAACGGTAGCTTTCTGGATAACCTGAGGGATCAGAGGAAATGGAGGGAAGGCATAAAGAAGTCCCTGGGGCCAATCCTGGGTCAGAGCGTCTCTGGGGGGATGGTCTGATAGAGGGAAGAGGCAGAAGAAGTCTGGACATTTGCTGTTTTGGGGAGTAGCAAAAAGATCGCAACATGGACAACCCCATTCCAGAAAAATCTATTCCGCTATAGATTGCTTGAGAGACCACTCGTGAGGCATGAGAATAGCTCTGCTCAATCTGTCCGCTACAATGTTGGTTTTCCCAGGGATATGCGTTGCTACCAGAAACCGATGAGAGGAGATCGCCCATTGCCATAGTCTGAGCGCTTCTCGACACAAGGGGTAGGACTTGGTTCCGCCCTGTTTGTTGATATACCAAACTACAGACATGTTGTCTGTGTGGACTGCAATTGTCCCTACGGGAAGAAAGTCGTTGAGGGCTTGCAACGTTAAAAGCACTGCTCTCATCTCCAGGACATTTATGTGCAGATGGTACTCGAACGGCTGCCACGTCCCATGAACCATCCTGCCCTGATAATGACCCCCCCACCCAATCAGGGAGGCATCCGTGGTGACAGTGGCTATCGGGGATGGGGGTACAAAGTACCTGCCTTGGTGAACCTGAGGAGATGTGATCCACCAAGCAAGATGCTCTTTGCAAGTCTGTGTCACCAGAATCTGGTGGCGCATTGGAAGTTGTTGGTATAACCATTGTGTGAACAGCATCCACTGAAGAAGGCGCATGTAGAATCGAGCCAGGGAAGAAGAGTAATGGCCGCAGCCATGAGACCTAATACCTTTAGAACCATTCTGGCCTGTACTTTCTTGTTGGCCAGAATGATCCTGACATGACTCTGAATGTCTGAAACTCTTTGATCTGTAAGGGTAGCTGACATCCGAACAGTGTTTAAGTTTGCGCCTATGAAGGTAATAGACTGGCAGGGCGATAAGGATGACTTTTGAAGTTGATCGAGATGCCCAAATGAGAACAAAGATTTATTGTGTAATCCTGGCTTGTATAAGCTGATGCCTGGTGGTGGCTGACAGGAGCCAGTCGTCGAGATACGGAAACACCTGGAATCCTTGGCGTCTCAGGTGAGCCGTGACCACTGCCATGCATTTGGTGAACACTCTGGGGGCTGTAGTGAGACCAAAGGGCAGGGCTCTGAACTGGAAATGACTGGACCCCAGCCGAAGCGGAGAAATCTCCTGGGCGTCTGTGAATTTTGATGTGATAATGCATCCTGAAGATCTATTGAGCACATCCAGTTGTCCTTCTGTAAGAAGGGCAGAATTGACTGAAGAGTGACCATTCGAATCTTGTCTTCCTGACAGACTTGTTGAGTCTGCTGAGATCAATATTGGTCTCCAGTCTCCCGTCTTTTGGGGACCAAAAAGAAACTTGAGTAGATTCCGGCTCTGAATGGTCTGTTGTAACTGGCTGAATGGCTCTTTTGCAGTAGTTTTGAGACTTCTAACTCTGCAATTTCCCTTAGACCGGTGGTACATCTGGAAGGGAATTTGAGGGAAAGGACTTTCCTCGAAAGGAATTATGTAACCCTTGGATATGATCGACTGTACCCATCTGTCTTGAGTGAGGGAATGCCAGGCTTCTGGGTACAGTGATAATCTTCCCGACTGCCTCCAAGGAGGGACAGCGGGCAACATCTCAGGGATGCTGAAAGGGCTTGTCAGAGAGAGGCTCTCTGTTTCCCTGGTTTTGGACCCCTCTGCCTCTAGGCGGCGTCTGTTGTTGTTACCCCTCTGCCTCTAGGGGTAAACTGACCACGTGAATCGGCGTGACTCCTTGGGATTCTGAACCACATTTTTCCACCTTTCTGTCCTTTGGGATAAGGTCTAGAAGGGGTGGAAAAACGGACTCCTACAGCAGAAAGAGTCTTGCCGTCCTGTTCGCACCTGGTCAAAGTTTCCTTCACCTGAGGGTCAAACAAAGCTGACCCATCAAAGGGAGAATTTGTGAAGGACGCCTTGAAGGGATCTGCAAAATCACATAGCCGCATCCAGGCTTGGCGTCTAAGAGCCACACCTGTACCTGCGGCTCTACTCGCTCCATCAGCAGCATAAGATATTAGCCGCATGGAGGAGTTTGCAATGGAATTAAGGGTTCCTAGCTGCGAAGCAATCTTTTCTTGAGCTCCTGCAGCTGTAGGATCCTGTACTACTTCACCCAGCTCCTTAAGGATATCCCTCTGGAGTCTGGTGAAGTGACATGGTAATTCAGCAAACGCATAGCAAAGGTCGCTGAGGAAAACATCCGCTTACCGTACCTATCCATGGTCCTAGAGTCCTTATTAGGATGATGGGCCAGTGCGGAAGGATCTGCAAGTTCCTTCTTGGTGGCAGCCACCACCATGGCATCAGCGGGACACCCTTAGTGAGGAATTGCTTGTCACCGGGGCAGTGATGAATTGTGAATGCCTCCTAGGGAGTGGATCTACAGAGTCAGGAGCTGCCCACGCATTTGGACTACTAACCTGCATAAGGGGTCGAAGGCGGAGACACCCAGGAGGTGGAGGGCGAGATCCAAACGCCTCTAGGTATACTGACTCATCCTCAGAGGGATTGTTGGTGGGCCAGTTTCCCTCTGTTTAAGGAGTTCTAGGATGTCTGAGAAGGAGACATCCTCAGAGGGATCTAGGGGATCCCTCTGACTCATCAAAGTCAGTATCCAGTGACAGACTCGGGAGTCTACATGTTTCCTCTTACAAGTCCTCTTCCTAGGAGGATCTCCCGAAACATCAGGAGAATCCTCGGAAGAGGGAAATTCCCAATGGGGAAACCTGAGGCGGAGGATCTCTGGGTCCTGTAGCAAGAGAAGTGGCAGAGATGTCAACAGGCACTATAGAGGGAGGAGCTATGGGAACAGACTGCTGACTGATACCAGTGGCCAGCACTCTTCATCACCTCGAATGCTCCCTCCCAGGCAGGTCCGAGAGAACCCGTTCGAAGAACTAGGAACTCCAGGGACCACCGAAGGGAAGTCTCGAGGCAGATGTCGGAGCCGAGCTCACCAAGGCCGAGGCTCCAAGGGAAGAGCGGGTTGGACAAGGGTCCGATGCCACTCACCCCTCGGAGGAGACCATGGAAGCCCGACCACGAATCCCTCTAAGGAAGGTCTCGAAGAGGAGATAAGAGTAGAGGCTGAAGGAACAGAAGGGGTATCTGTCCTCCAGCCGTAGCAGTAACCATTCGAAGACTCCAACTCCAAGCTCTGGGGTAGAGTTGAAGGAGGAACTGTAACGGGTGTGGACCAACAGTCGTCTGTTGAGACGGACTATGTAACATTTGGGCCAGTACCTGTGACTTAAGTAATCTGCTGACCACTCTCTCTAGGTCATGGTCTGAAAGTCTGGATGACCTTGAAGATCGGCTCCGATGGCTCCGTTCGAAAGGAGAGGTGAAGCGGGCGAAAGTATCGGCTCCAAGGAAGGAGACCTCGACCTCTTCCTGGAATGAGCCATCGAACCGATACTATAGATCCTGTCGGAGCGAAGACTTATCGGAGCCGACAGGAAGCCTCGATGCATCGGCTCCAGCGGAGCGATACAGCCACAAAGTAACGGTGTCGGAGCCGATCGGGCCGACACCGATGCCTGTGCCACATGGTGGTCGGAACCGATCGGAGCCGACACGAAGTGGTCGATGCAGAATCGGCACCGATAGCCATCGGTGCGAAGGCTTAAGCCAGAATCGGCTCCAGCGGGCGATCTCGACTCAGAACGAGTGGGCGAGGCCGCAGGCTTAGACACAGAAGCCTGGGCCTTGGAAGATTTGGCTGATTTAGATGGAGCCGACTTAGCCGGAGAGCCCTCCGGCTTAAGAAGGCCCCAAGTATCAGCTTGTTTCGTCTTTCCTGCAGGACTCTCTGGCTGAAGGAATGACAAATAGCACAGGAGTCCTGCAGGTGAAGAGGCCCCAGGCAATACAGGCAAGAAGTGTGACCGTCTGTCAGAGACATCTTCTGACAGCACGAGTCACACTTCTTAAAGCCTGAGACCCTCTCCTTTGACATGGTGTTTCACAACACACACACACCAGTCAAGAATTAAATTAAATAAAATACCAAAAAGGTATTACTAGAAAAACACACACACCCTAACAGGGGGGGGGATGGGATGGGTAAAGTTTGACTAAAAAAAATTAGTAGAGACAGGGATTTTCTGTCAGAAAATCTATATAATTAACTTAAAACTAAAATTAAAGGGTTTTAGCAAAAGGGGCTTAAATATCAAAATAGTGAATCACTTACCAGGAGCTGGTAAAGGAGGACCTCATAAGCGGCAAAGCGAGATCTGGGTACTTACCGCCTTGCATCATGGGATATGGGGCTGCCTCGAGCTGGTAAAAGTGACTCTCGAGCTTAGCAAGTGCCGAGTCGGAGCTGAGGGATCGGCTCCGAACCCATCAAGCAAGAATGAAGGCGAGATTGACAACTTAACATTCATTGTTTCCAGGCTATGACAATGTTGACTCCATAAGCTTTTTAGGTACACTGAAGTTTCCTCATATGCAGTCTTGCATATGGAATAAGTAAAATGCAGGAAGCCATGAACCACAAGGCCTGTAGAATTTGTCTTGCAAATAGCTGGGTCTTTGTGGCCACTTGTTTGAAGTAAGTCATCAACTGAATTTGTTTTTCTGGCATGAGGTATCATCTGGGCAATTGTATTCAAGCTTGCACCCAGGAATGTAATTATCTGAGAGGGTACCAGTTGTGATTTCTTTTCGTTTATGGTGTAACCTAGGCAAGTTAGAAGCCTTTTTAAAAATGCCAGATGTTGTAGAAGTATATCCTTGTTTTCTGCCTGAATTAGGCAATCGTCCAGGTAAGGATAAATTTGAATGTTTCTTTGTCTGCAAAATGCGATTACTGGTGCCAGGCACTTTGTGAAGACCCTGGGCGCAGTAGATAAGCCAAAGGGCAGTGCAGAGAACTGGTAATGCAAAAAGCCTGCTTTGAAGCGGAGGTATCTTCTGCAAGATTCCCCGACTGGGATATGCAGGTAAGCCTCAAGTCTAGAGTTACCAGCCAGGCATCCTTGCCTAGCATAGGCAGCAACTGTTGTAGAGTCAGCATCTTGAATTTTGGAATGTCCAGAAATGTATTTAGAATGGATAAGTCCAGAATTGGACACAATGATTTGTCTTTTCTGGGTACCAGGAACAATCTTGAATAAAAAAACTTGTCCCTTTTCCTTTTCTGGTACTGGTTGAATGGACCCCATATTCATGAGGGACATTACTTGTTTCTGGGCCTCTGCCCACTGATTTGGAGGCAGATCTGGCCATCCGTTTGGGATTGGCAACGTGTGGAAATGAAATCTGTATCCCTGGGATACTATATTTAAAACCCACTTGTCCTGGGTAATTAGATGCCAATTTTGTGCATGGTGCCAGTTTTCCCCCCAAAGGGGCCGCCTAAAGATAAGTGCTTGGAGATGGCACAGGAAAGTCATTGAGACTGTTTACCGTAGGGAGGTGCCTTACTTCCAGATTTGGAGGTGGAGGCACCCCATTGTTTTGTAAGTTCCTTGTGACTGAAACCTGGAGCCTTTGGAGTGTCTGGGTTTAACCTGTGCGGCTCTGGTGGGTACTGGAAAGGACCAATTCTTAGTAGGCCATTGCCTACTGAACCTGGGGGGCTGCACTTGTAGGAAATCTTTTACACTTTGCATAGATTTAGCTTTATCTTCCATCTTTTTCAAAACTTCTTCTGCCTTATTACCAAATAGACTGTCCTGCTGTAAAGGAGCATCCAACAATTTTGCTTTAACATGGTCAGGCAGATTTTGCTCCTTGAGCCAAGCATGCCTTCTTATCACAGATCCAGTTACAGCGGCCCTGCAAGAGGCCTCCAAAGAATCACAACCTCATTGCAAAGTATGCTTTCCAACTTGTTCAGCTGAATGCAATAAATAGAACAGTTTTGTACCTACCATAAATGTAGATGTTCGAGTGCTAATACAGCTGCAGTAATCACAGATGGGTTTTCTGCCGTCAGGCGGGTCCTCGGTCGGCCGAATTCCAAAGTCTAGGTCCGGCGTCGGTTGTCGCCGCTTTCTTTCCTGACGTCAGTGCGACAGGGGTACAAGACACAGCCGACGCCATATTCTTCAGTCTTTCTTGCCCCAGATGTCAGGTGCCCCCAGAAGGGTCAAGCAATGCAATATAATCAAAAAACAGTAGTTGCAAGCAAATACACCATAGAAGGATAACCCAAATTAGGTTGTATGAGTAGGTGTTAGCCACTAGGTCTGTACCCAGAGGGGAAGGAGGGAGGGAAACCTGTACTGCAGCTGTATTAGCACTCTAACATCTACATTTATGGTAGGTACAAAACTGTACTATGTTCATCGTGCATACAGCTGCAGTAATCACAGATGGGTAGAATCCCAAAGCTACGCTCAGGGTGGTAGGCACTAGATGGAACTGGGAGCAGCCAGAATGCCCTGCAACACAGCAGTGGCAATGCCTGCTCTAGTTTTGGAGTATAAAGGCAGGTGGTAGTGTTTTGTGAAGGTATGCACAGAACTCCAAGTGGCTGCCTTCAAAATATCTTTGGTAGGGACTCCTCTGAGGAAGGCTGTAGAGGTAGCTGTGGCCCTTGTGGAGTGGGATCCGATGCCTGTAGGAACAGGTTTGCCATGAAAGGAGTAACAAAACCGTATGCCATGGCCTATCCATTTTGAAATTGTCTGTTTGGAAATTGGCTTCCCTTGAGCTCCTACAGCATAGGACACAAAAAGTTGTTCAGATTTCCTGAAGGGCTGTGTTCTGTCCAAATAGTAACATAGCTGTCTATGGATGTCTAAGGAATGTAGCAGCCTTTCCCCTTTGTTTTGAGGATTGGGGTAAAAGGTAGGTAAGTGTATCGCCTGATTTAAAGCTACCCTGGATACTACCTTAGGCATAAATGAAGGGTTGGTTCATAGGGAAACCCTGTCCTGATGGAAGATGAGAAAGGGCTGCACAGCCATGAGGGCTTGTAGTTCCGAAACCCTACGAGCTGAGGTAATGGCCAGAAGGAAGGCTGTTTTCCAGGACAAATATTGCAAATCTGTAGAGGCAGCTGGTTCAAAGGGAGGTAATGTTAATTTTTCAAGAATGTAGTTTAGATCCCAGGCTAGTATTGGTTGTTTCCTTGGAGGTCTTATAGTCTTAGCTCCTCTGAGGAACTGTCTTAAAAGTGGGTGAGAGAATAAGGGTGGATCAGTGTTGTATTCTGCAGAAATGGCTGAGGCATGAATTTTGATGGAGGAAAATGAAAGTCCACTGTTTAACAGCTCAGCTAGATACTGTAATATCTGAGGCAAATTCAGTTTTCTATGATCCTGGCCTTTTTTCTCATTCCAAGCGCAAAAACGTTTCCATTTTGCGGAGTAAGCCTTTCTAGTAGATGGCCTTCTGGCCTCCAAAATGACATCCTGCACCTCTTTGGAGAATAGGGTCTGTTGTGGTGTTAAAGAATTTTCCATGCAGCCAGATTGAGTTTTTTCAGCTGACTGTGAAGAGTTTTGTAGCTGTGCTGAGTCAGTAGAAGAGGCATTAGAGGTAGGGTCCAGGAAGGAGTATGTGTTAGGCTCCTCAGGAGTGGGTACCAGTGTTGTCTTGGCCAGTCTGGAGCAATCAGTATCATCTTCGGTCTGTCTGCTCTTGCTTTCAAGAGCACCTTGGGCAGAAGAGACAAAGGTGGGAAAGTGTAAACTGTCCATGTTGCCCAACTGAAAGAAAGGGTGTCCACTCTCCAGGCCTTTGGATGAAAGGTCCTTGAACAGAACTTTTTTAATTGATGGTTCCTGTGGGAGGCGAAGAGATCTATGTCTGGTCTTCCCCACGCTTGGATTATCTCTGTAAACACTTGATGATGCAACTTCCATTCGTGTGGATCTGTCATATTTCTGCTTAGATTGTCTGCCAGCGTGTTTTCCAATCCTGGCAAGTACTGTGCTTGAAGTTCGATTTGCCATTCCAGAGCCAAGTTCCAAAGCGACATGGCTAGCCTGCACAGGGGGTATGAATGTGTTCCACCTTGTTTATGTACCACATTACTGTGGTGTTGTCTGTTCTTATCAATAATTGCCCTGGATGCAGGAGCTCCTTGAAAATTGTAATTGCATTTATCACTGCTAGCATTTCTTTTTGATTGATGTGAAGGTGCTTTTCCTTTTGGGACCATTTGCCCTGAATGCACCTGTCTGTCATGTGCGCCCCCCAGGCGTAGTCTGAGGCATCTGTTGTGATGACTTGATTTGCTTGAGGCTTGCAGAATGGAAGACCTGTGTTTGTTTGGCATGCTTGGGCCCACCATAGAAATTCCTTTTGCAAACATGGAATTATTGGTATTATTGTTTCCAAACTGTGGCTGTGTTGAGACCATAGGTTTTTTAGGTACCATTGAAGTTTCCTCATATGCAACTTTGCACATGGGATTAGAAGAATGCAAGATGCCATGACGCCCAGAGCCTGCAGGATTTTCCTTGCAGTGAGCCTGGTACAATTTGCTAGTATTTTGAAGTAATGAGTTAGTTTGCCCTTGTTTTTCTGGCATATGATAGGCCCTCTGGGTGTTTGTGTCCAAGTTGGCACCCAGGAAAGTTATTTTCTGAGATGGTGTTAGCCTGGATTTCTCCTTGTTGACTGTGTATCCCAGAGAATTCAATAACCGTGTTACATAAGCCAGATGTTCCAAAAGTAGGTGCTTGTTGTCCGCTTGGATCAGGCAGTCGTCCAAATAAGGGTAAATTTGTATCCCTTGAAGTCTGCAGTAGGCAATTACTGATGCCAGGCATTTCGTGAATACTCTGGGTGCAGTAGATAAGCCAAAGGGCAATGCAGAGAATTGATAGTGGATTGAACCTGCAAGAAATCTGAGGTATCTTCTGCAGCTTTGTCTGATTGGGACATGCAGGATATGCCTCCTTGAGGTCCAATGTTACCAGCCAAAACTCCTTGCCCAGCATGGGAAGAAGCTGCTGTAATGTGAGCATCTTGAATTTTGGTACGAGTAGAAATGTGTTTAGGATGGATAAGTCCAAAATGGGTCTCCAGTCGGTTCCTTTCCTTGGTACCAGAAAAGGTCTGGAATAAAAACCTTGACCTTGTTCGTGAGTAGATACCTCTTGAATAGCTTTCATGGCCATAAGCTTTGAAATTTGTATTTGAGCCTCTGCCCTTTGATTGTGCTGCAGGTTCGTCATACCTCTCATTTTTGGAAGAGTGTGAAAGTGAAATCTGTAGCCTCTGTTTATAATGTCCAGGATCCATTTGTCTGTTGTGATAATATAAACAAATAAAAATCCCAATAAAAGAACCGACAGTAATCCAAGGAAGAAGAACGTGCGACACCAAACCAAAATAGCGTAACACAATTTAATCACCGCTTTCGTCAAGAGACTTCTTCAGAATACATTTAAAATTCAACTCATCACTTAAATAGTTCATAAATAATTAATTACTAACAATAATTCAATAAACCTAATTAAAAACAATCAATGCTGTTAATTAAAAAATTCTTTTGGAACAGTCTTATCTATACTTAATTTAGCATCCTTTAAAAAACATTTAACATCTGTAGTGCCGTTTAGCCCTGGATGTTTATCAGACTTTAATCTAATCTGCCATAAAGTTTCCCTTTGTTCAACATAATTCTTAAAGTCACCACCCCTTAAATCAGTTTTACAAACTTCTATGACTGAAAAAATAAATTTTTTGAAATTGTGACAGACCAATGAATGTTTGAATAAAGCATTTTTCTCATCATGAACTTTAATGCTGTAAATATGTTCACGGATTCGTGTTTTTAAACTTCTGGTCGTCATTCCAACATAAAAGGCGGAACATGTACTACAGGTACTGATGTAAATGACACCTGTGGTGTTACAATTTACATATTCTGGAACTTCAAAAATTCGATCAGAAGTTTCTATTGTTATAAATGGCCCAGTTGAAATGTACCTACACATATTACATTGAAAACATGGAAACATGCCTTTTTTATTATTGTTAACTCTTCTAGTAACTAAATTACTATGTTTACACTCTAAAGATTTTTTAATGTTGAAACTGTTTCTAAAGGCAAAAAAAGGTTTTTCTCCTATAACCTTACTTACATCAAAATTCCCCTGAATAATTCTCCAGTTCTTTTCAAGTAAACGTCTTATTCTTAAACTATCGCTGGTCATGTCTAAGGAACAGACTGGTGTATTACCCATTTTTGCTTTATTTAAAACTAAATTTGTGGGAACGTTATCAGGGGAGTTGTCAATGTTTAACAATGCCGGGTATAATGCCTGTCTCTTGTCTAAAACTTCACTGATGATATCTTCCAGAAGAAGTTTAGCATACCCCCTGTCGATAAACATGTTATAAATAAAGGTTATCTCATCATGTAAATCCTTGTCGTTTGATGTCATTCGACAGGCTCTGATGAATTGACCCTTGGGTATGTTTCTAATAATATGGGTAGGGTGCCCGCTTTGAAAATGTAAATAACTATTAGTGAATGTACTTTTCCTAAAAATCTTACTGTGGAATCTTGATTCAATATTGTCCCACCAAAAAAGTACATCCAGAAAATTAATAGTTGACCCTGTAGTACCTAAGGTAAATTTCAAAAAATTCATTGTATGATTTACGTCAAATAAAAACTGTTCAACTGTATTTCCATCCCCTCTTATGATGAAAATCAAATCATCAACAAACCGATGATAAAATAAAATTTGATATTTATTTTTCAATAAACTAAGACAGTCAAGTTCCCACCAAGACATGACTAAATTAGCATAGGAGGGTGCAGCTGGAGAACCCATAGCTACCCTCCTAATCTGTCGATAGTAAGTACCATCAAATAAAAAATAATTGTGGTGTAGTAAAATCTCCAAAAATCTACATATAGTGGAAACTTGACCAGTGTTGTAATCAGTTTTATTTGTTAATAAATTACGTATGGCGTCAACTCCCTCATCATGGGGTATACATGTATATAGGGAGGTGACATTAAGGTAAAAATAACATGCTTACTAGGGTCAAAAACTTTCTTATCTGTAAAATCTTTTAACTTAGTTAAAAAGTGCCAGGAATCTTTAATAAAGGATTCCTGTTGGGAAACTATTGGCCCCAAGGTGGCATCTATCACGAGTGATGTGCCTTCTGTAACTGAGTGTGGAGAAGACAATATCGGTCTGAAAGGAGGGTCCGTTATACTTTTGTGGACTTTTGGTATTCCAAAAAGAATACCTATTCTAGGTTTGTCAACCACACAAAATTCATATACTTCTAAATCAATCTCCCCAGACATCAGGGTATCATATAAAAAGGAATGAATTAATCTAAACTTGTTATTTATATCAAATAAGGAAATTACTTCATATTCTTGTTCGTTATTTAATAAATCCAACATTTTACTTTTATAAGCATCTTGTGTCATTATTACTATATTCCCTCCTTTATCACTTCTCATAAATCAATGTCTGATTTTTCTTACGTAATTGATGAAAGGCTTTCCTTTCATCACATGTTAAATTATTAACATTGTTGGTGCTCTTAGTAATCTTCTGTAGTTCTTGAATACAAACTTGTTCAAAAAATCCAAGAGTGTGATTCAACTGGGGATTATAAGTTGAAGGTTTTATTAATGCTTTATTTGTTATGGAAATATCATGCAGTAAATACTGTAGATTTAGTCTCCTAACATATTTTTTTATGTCAACTACTGTTTTACCATAGTCTGCCCTAGTAGTGGGAATGAAGTTAAACCCAAATTTTAAGACTTTTAGTTCATTAGAATCAAAATCAACATCAGTTAAATTAATAATATCAAAACTGTTATGTAAATTTAAGTCTCTTCTCCTGAGGAGCTTGACCCCAAGAAGGTCCGGCTTCTCGTTGTTGTGATAATATGCCAATTTCTTGTAAATAATGCCAGCTTTCCTCCCAAGGGTGCTGCCAGCTGAGACTTGCTTGGCATGGAAAGGGGGAAGTCATTGGGTTTGTTTCCTGTATTGCTGTGCACTGTCTTCGCCACCTCTTGTTGCTGGAGTTTGCCATTGTCTGCCTCTATATGATCCTTGAGGTTGTCCTCTGCCCCTTGTGCGCCTGTATCTACCTCTTTGTGGCTTGTCCGTGGCTGGAAAGGACCAGTTCTTTGCAGGCCAATTTCTGCTAAAACGTGGTGGTTGAACCTGTAGAAAAGCTTTGACAGTTTGCATAGATGTAGCTTTTTCTTCCATTTTCTGTAGCATCTCCTCAGCATTAGTACCAAATAGTACATCCTTTTGTAAAGGAGCATCTAGTAGCTTAGCTTTAACATGGTCAGGCAAGGTTTGTTCTCTAAGCCAGGCATGTCTACGAATGACTGATCCTGTCACAGCAGCTCTACTTGAGGCCTCTAGAGCATCATAGCCACATTGTAAGGTGTGTTTACCCACTTGTTCTGCACTATGCATCATATCCTGCAACTCCTTCAAATCTGGTTGTTCAGGTTGAGACATTTTATTTCTTGTGATAACAGAAACTGCTGATATTTAAGCATATGGAACTGACAATTTAAGGCCCTCATGGCTAGGGTGGCCGAGGTATATACCTTTTTTCCGCACCTTTCTAAGGATCTAGACTCTCTTTCGGAAGGTAGTGGATTCTTAGCAGTAGAGGCCTTCATTCCCTTGGGGCCTTGAGAAATGGTTTCAGGGTCAGCATTATGGCTTTTGTAAAGAGATTGGTGAGAGGTAGGAACTCTGTAGTACCCATCAGGCTTGACTGGGGCAGGAGGCAGGGAATCCGGATTTAGGCAAGCCTCCAAGTAAACATCATCAAGTATGTCCAAGACAGGAGGTATCGCCAGAGGTCTGTGCTGAGGTAACAAAAGAAATTCCCTAAGTCTTTTCTTGGAATCAGAAAAGTCTTGGCCTTCCCAATGGAAGTGTTCCCTCAAGGTGTGCAAGGTTTCCCCAAAAAAGAAATCCTCTGGGGGAGATACAGAAGGAATGGACTGCTCAGCATCCGAATCTTCAAAAGGGGAGTACGAGTGTTCCTCTTCATCAGAAAGTTCTGAAAAAATGGAATCCTGGTCAGAAGAGGGAGAAGCTTCCTCCACTTGGGGTCTCTTGTCTGGAGGGGGCTGGGAACCCCTGATAAGAGTAATTAAATCCTCAGCCATTTTTAGCATCTGCTTTTTAGGCATGGGGCCTGGAGATGGGCCCTGTGCAACAGGCCTCTTGGGATGCATGGCTGATTTGGACTTAGTAAAGGCCTTAATGGAGAAGGAAGATGAGGGTCTAAAAACACCATGGGTGGAAGTGGACCTATCCACATTAGGAGGCTCAACACTCACAGTGGCTTCGGTGGTTGTAGTCTGGGTATGGGCCGAGGTACCTGCGGTCTCTGGTACAGAGGACACTGCCAAAGAAGTGTCGTCGGTAGTCAGGAGCTGCGTAGGCGCCTCGCTGAGAACCGGACCACGTGTAGCCGGTTGTGGTGTCGGTGGAGACCGCAGGCCTCGCGTGTCGGTCTTTGTCCTTGCGTTTTTTGGACAAAACGGTAGTCTGAGTATCCGACGACATTTTATAATCAAAGGTTTTACCAAAAAAGTGCTGGGCGAACTCCGCCCGACGCTTAATAGTGCGTTTATTGAAAGTAGCGCAAAAGCGACAGGCCGACACGTCGTGGTCTCGGCCTAAACAAGGTATGCAGAGGGAATGGAAATCCTTATGGGGTATTTACTTCCCACAAGAAATACAATTGTTAACTTTGTCTGACATTGGTCTGAGGCAAGAAAAGTTTCCCCAACGGGGTACTTAGCTTTAAAGAAGACTTCAGTTTCCAATTATTCGTAATTTCAGGAGCTGGCCGACCGGCACTTGCGAACTGCTTCTGCTTCGGGCACCACGCGGCAAAAAAAGACTGAAGAATATGGCGTCGGCTGTGTCATACACCCCTGTCACACTGACGTCAGGAAAGAAAGTGACGACAACCGACGCCGGACCTAGACGTTGGAATTCGGCCGACCGAGGACCCGCCTGATGGCAGAAAACCCATCTGTGATTACTGCAGCTGTATACACGATGAACATCCTGTAACACTATTTTCCACACAGTCAGAAATCAACATCATTTTCTGTTTAAGTAGGCCCATAACATGCTGCTGATATTTAAGCATATGAAATTGACAGTTTAAAGCCCCAATTGCCAAGGTTGCAGACATGTAAACCTTCTTACCCCATCTATCCAGCGCCCTGGAGTCAGAAGGGGTAGGATTTTTAGCAGTAGAGGCCTTACCGCCCTTGGGACCCTGAGAAATGGTTTCAAGGTCAGCAGTAGGGTTTTTAAAAAGAAATTTGTGGGAGCCAGTAACCCTGTAATATTTGTCTGGCTTACTAGGAGCCGGAGGCAGGGAATCAGGAGCCATGCTAGATTCTGAGAAAACATCAACAACAATGTCTAGAACAGGAGGTATAGCCAAAGGCCTATGCTGAGGAAGAAGGAAATCCATAAGCATCTTTTTAGATTCTGAAAAATCCTGACTCTCCCATTGAAAGTGTTCCCTTAAGGTATGCAAAGTTTCTCCAAAACAAAAATCCTCAGGAGGAGACGCAGAAGGGATGGATTCTTCTACATCAGAGTCCTCATAATGTGGAAAAGAGAATTCCTGATCAGAAGAGGAATCAGAAGAAATAGAAACCTGACCAGATGATTCATAATCAGTGCCTTGCCTAAGCCTCTTAGCAGGAGGGGGATGGGAACCCCTGATCAAGGTAATTAAATCCTCAGCCATTTTGTTTTTTGGGCATTGGGGCCTGTGCACATGGCCAAAGCGTCATTTTTTTTAGACATAGAAGTTGATTTTGGCCTAGGTTTTGAAGATGGCGTCTATACAAATCTTTAGGCCTGAAAACACCCTCAGAAGCTGGTGCCGGCTCAGCAGCTCCTGACCCATCTAAGGTAGAGACATCCGTGGGTTCAATACTTCATGGGTCTCAGTAGACGCCTGCGAATCAAAAGTAGCGGGTATCAGAGGCTACAAAAGTGCCCGAGTACCAGCAAACAGACTGGCTTAGGAGAAGCTTTGTTGTCCGTTTTGGACCTCGACGGTCTGTTTCTTTTTCTTTGCGTTTTTTTTGTGAATTCCGGTAGTCGGATTGCAAACAGACGACATTTCTGGATAGTTAAATCTTGAGCCAAAATATTTAGATGCAAAAATATACAGACGCTTAATAGTGCGTTGATTAAATTTAGCACAAAACCGACAGCAAGGCACGTTGGGGTCAGGACCTAGGCAAGGACTACAGTACAAATGAAAATCCTTATGAGGTATTTGCTTCCCACAAGTAATACAATTATTAACTTTTACCGACATCGGTAAGGAGCAAGAAAAAGTTTCCTCAACGGGGTACTTAACTTTAGGTTGAAGACTTCGGTTCTGAAACTCGAAAATGAAAATTTCGGGAGTCGGCCGACTGGCACTTGTGAACTGCTTCTGCTTCAGGCACCGCGCGGCAAGAAAGACTGATGAAAATGGTGTCGGCTGCATGTTTTATACCCTTGATGACCTGATGTGACGTCATGGAAGGCGGGACAGCAACCGACTCAGGACCCAAGACTTTGTTAATCAGGCTGACTGAGGGCAACCTGTCAGATTACCCAAATGTAATGACTGCAAAAGTAAAACACGAAGAACATCTGCCAGACAGTCTCTCATCTCACTGTAATATGTATAAAATAAAATGCAAAAAAAATGCATTTTCTTTTTGGTTTACATTACACTGCCTGCAGGGGACAGAGGAGGGGTGGGGGATTGTAATCCTAATGATTGCGTGCTTTCACAGGCTCACAGCAGAGTTCTTGCACTTCTACTAAGCTAGACTACAAGTATCATAGAAGTTGAACAGTAGATTATTTATTATTAGTGTGCGAGTGAGTGTGAGAGAGAGAGAGCGTGACTGAATGTGTAAAGTGTGTGTCGGCACAGACTGTCTCGTCTCAGTGTGTCTATAAGTAATATAAAATAATACGTAAAACAAAATGCATTTTCTTTTTGGTTTACGTTGCCTGCACGGGATGGGGGCAGGGGGTGTGTACGATAATGTATTGTTGACTGACAGTGTTGAGATGAGTAACTTGAGTTGACTTGTTGGTGTGATTTATTTGTTTCATTTGTGACTTAACAGTAGCGGCCCTGCCTCCTCGGTCCTCAGCTGAAATCTGGCAGGCTGCTCACGTAGCTGACGTCACCGTGCACGCCTCTGCGTGATGATGTCAGTCTCAAAAGAGACAAAAAAATTTTAAAAAGCCTGGAAAATTGGAAATTAAGAGGTGCCACTCAGGAATCATGGCACCTCATTATTTGGACGCCAAAACTTGGTAAATACAGAGTAATTTGGGATGGCTGGGAGGTATGGCTAAGATACAGGCTTGTGCACATCAAGCATATACGCTTCCCCTGTCCATTAAGGGAAAAACTTGAGATTTTCCATCCATAGTATTAGGGATGAGCTTTAAGTCATGTGGATGGGAAATGTTGCACAGAAGGGGTAATAATTGAGACATACTGGCTGTTCCTCCAACGTGTCCTGTTTACATCACAGATGAGGTTTAGGTCCTTAGAATAGGTATTTCTGATGCTATTTGTTTGCCAAAGTGCAACAAATCATTCAGTATCAGATGAGAGGATTTATAGTAGTCTGTATAGACCTCTTTTTTTTTTTTTTTTTTACCAAGTGTATTCTTATTATGAGGAACTGCTTACGTATTTCAAGCTGATGTAAGTACCTGGTCAGGTAGATACCAAGTACAGTGAACAATGACCTCCTTGGACTTGGATTACTTACAATTTGAGCAACATAGGATTTTTCTCACTACAGTAGACACAAGTCAGGTTACTGTCAACTGTAATTCCCATATCCCTGAGCACAGGGTCCACTTTCATATTTCTATTATAAATATGGTAATTTTCAGGGATGTCAGTCTTTCCAAAGAGTACTGTTATGCACTTATTCACATTGAGTTTTAGTCCATTGCTCTGGTACCAGTTGTTTGCCTGCAGCAGGTCCTCTTAACACTGTCTTCAGGGGACTGAACAATCGTACCTAGTTTGCGATATCTGCAAACTTGGCCAGCTGGAAGGCCCCGAAGTTTGCCTTGACTTCAGAAAAAATAGAAACCAAAAAGTAGAGGCAACAGCATGAATCCATGTTGGAATCCAGTGACTGGCCTTTTTGTGAAGGTGGATTCCCCTATCCTAACTTCTTGCTTCCCATCAGCGAAACACCTAGCTATCCATCGGATGATATGTTGGTTTACTCCCAATTTTGTAAGTTTACCTATAATGCCTCAGTGAGGTAGTCGAATACCTTAGCAAGTCAAGGTAGGCAGTGCACACTGGTTTACCCTCATCCACAGATTTTCTGACCTTCTAGGAGTAGTCTACCAGATGAAATAGGCATCACTTGCTTTTGATAAAACAAAACTGGGTAGGGTCTAGTGCCTGTAGCTGTTAAATAATGTACAACATCCATCTGTGAACATGCAAGAGGCTGTTTTATACATGTCAGTTTTAAACTGCCTTCCAAAATGCTTCAGTAAGCCCAATAAAAAAGATTTCACAATTTTGGTGACAGAAAATTGACAAGAATGCTGACCTTGTTAAAAAGGAGTATAAGGAGATATGGTTGGAGATGTGGTCTCTTCCCAGAGCATGCCTGCTGCTGTAGTGTGCTGTTCCTCAACCAAAAGCAATCCTAGCATCTCTGTACAGGTACACTGTGGAGGATGAAAGTTTTCAACCACAGTGGTAAGAATGTTACCCTCTTCTTCACTTGCCTGAAGTATTTATCAACTTCCAGACTAAAAAGAAGAGATCAAGAAAAGGGAAAACAAATGCCACCTTAGGGTCCTCATCAAAATCAAAGTTACAGCCTGGATTCCCAGCATAAGACAATGATGTATTCTGTTGCTCCATCAACACTTTCTGCCAAGATGTAGGTAATGTGGACCACAAACACAAAGGCCTGGGCCTTAACACTGTCTTTCAGTGGTCCACTCAACTCCTTCTGTTTAACACATAATGCATTGCATCAACCAGATTCTTCCTAAAAGAACGTAAGGTGTTTAACACCAATAAGGACAGTGTTAAAACTTGAAAATTAAGAGATATAGCAAACCTTCAGACACTGGACTCAACCCATTTTGGTTTTGTCAAGGGCATATCATTCCTACTCAACCTGGTGGACTTATTTGAGAAGGTCATCAAAGCAACAGATGAGGGCAAAATCATTCACACTGCCTACCTTGACCTGGCCAAGGCATTTGACAATACCTGACTCAGGCATTGTTGACAAACTCAAGAGGTTAGGTACAAACCCGTATGTTGACTGGTGGATAACCAACTGGCTTACAGACAAGACCAGGAAGTTAGAATTGGGGAGTCCACCTCTACAAAGAGGCCAGTAACAAGTGGAGCCCTCAGGGATCAGTTCTTGGACTGCTCCTTTTTGGCATTTACTTCTCAGAAGTCAAGACCAATGCCAGTGGTCTGTAGCTGACTAAATTTGCAAATGATTGCAAATTAGGAGCTGTCATTGAATCTCACACTAACACAAATGTTCTCTAGGACGGGCTGATGCAGGCAAATAACTGGTGTCAGAGCCATGGACTAAACCTAAATGCCAAGAAATGCAGAACAGTATCCTTTGGGAAGTCATCCATCCCTGGTAACTATCATATTGACAACACACCCCTTAGAGTTGACCCAGTAGTCAGGGACTTGGGGGACACACACACAGTAATCTAGCCTTTTTTCATCAGGTGTCTACAGTGGTGAGGAAATCATTCTGTGTTGCACAACTTAAACAAAAGTATGGATCCAAGTCCAAGGAAGTCATTGTTCCACTGTATTTAGCATTCATCAGACCTATAGAGTACAATGCACCCTTTGGTATGTACCTATCCAGGCATATCCAACAAAATACAGTTTTGTACCTACCATAAATGTAGATGTTAGAGTGCTAATACAGCTGCAGTCATAACAGATGGGTTCTCCTGCAATCAGGCGGGTCCTCGGTCGGCCGAATTCCAAAGTCTAGGTCCGGTGTCGGTTGTCGTCGCTTCTTCCCTGACGTCAGTGTGACAGGGGTATAAAAGAACCAGCCGATGCCATTTTCTTCAGTTTTTCTTGCCCCAGATGTCAGGTGCCCCCAGAAGGAAGGCAATACATAAATTTATGTAATAATGCAGTGCAATATAATCAAAAGACAATAGTTGCAAGCAAATACACCATAAATGAATACCCCAATCAAGTTGTATGAGGAGGTGTTAGCCAATAGGCCTGTCCCAAGAGGGGAAGGAGGGAGGGAAACCTGGACTGCAGCTGCATTAGCACTCTAACATCTACATTTATGGTAGGTACAAAACTGTACTATGTTCATCGTGCATACAGCTGCAGTCATAACAGATGGGTAGAATCCCAAAGCTAAAAAGGGGTGGTAAGCACTAGGTGGAACAAGGAGGAGCCAGGATGCCCTGCAAGACTGCAGTGGCAAAGCCTGCTCTAGTTTTGGAGTATAATGGTAGGTGGTAGTGTTTGGAGAAGGTATGCACAGAACTCCAAGTGGCTGCTTCCAAAATATCTTTGGTAGGAACTCCTCTGAGGAAAGCTGCAGAGGTAGCTGTGGCCCTTGTGGAGTGAGATCTGATGCCTGCAGGCACAGTTTTACCATGAAAAGAGTAACAAAAGCATATGCAGTGGGCTATCCATTTTGAGATTCTCTGTTTGGAAATTGGCTTCCCTTGAGCTCCTATAGCATAGGACACAGAAAGTTGTTCTGATTTTCTGAAAGGCTTTGTTCTGTCCAAATAATAACGTAGCTGTCTGTGGATGTCCAAGGAATGTAGTAGTCTCTTCCCCTTTGTTTTGAGGATTAGGGTAAAAGGTAGGTAAGTGAATAGCCTGATTCAAAGCTACCCTGGATACCACCTTTGGCATAAAGGACGGATTGGTTCGTAAGGAAACTCTGTCCTGATGGAAAATGATGAAAGGCTGCACAGACATGAGGGCTTGTAGTTCCGATACCCTGCGAGCTGAAGTGATAGCCAGAAGGAAGGCTGTTTCCCAGGACAAATATTGCAAATCTGTTGAGGCAGCTGGCTCAAAAGGAGGCAAGGTCAGCTTTTCTAGAATGAAATTGAGGTCCCAAGCAGGTATTGGTTGTTTCCTTGGGGGATTTATATTCTTAGCCCCTCTGAGGAACTGTCTTAAGAGGGGATGAGAGAATAAAGGAGGATCAGTGTTGTATTCTGCAGAAATGGCTGAGGCATGGATTTTGATGGAGGAGAATGAAAGTCCACTGCTTAGCAGCTCAGCTAGATACTGTAACATTTGAGGTAAATTCAGTATTCCAGGATTCTGGCCCTTTTTCTCGTTCCAGGCACAAAATCACTTCCATTTTGTGGAGTAAGCTTTCCTAGTAGAAGGCCTTCTGGCCTCCATAATGACATCCTGCACCTCCTTGGAGAGTAGGGTCTGTTGTGAAGTTAAGGAATCTTCCATGCGGCCAGATTGAGTGTTTTCAGCTGACTGTTTTCAGCTGACTGTGAAGAGTTTTGAAGCTGAAGAGGCATTAGAGGTAGGGTCCATGGTGGGGAAGGAGTCAGGCTCCTCAGAAGTGGGTACCAGTGCTGTCTTGGCCAGTCTGGAGCAATGAGAATCATCTCTGGTCTGTCTGCTTTGGTTTTTAATAGAACTTTGGGCAGCGGAGGAAGAGGTGGAAAGGCATAAACTGTCATTGTTGTCCAACTGAAAGAGAGAGCGTCCACTCTCCAGGCCTGTGGATGAAAAGTCCTTGAGCAGAATTTTGTCAATTTGTGATTTTTGTGGGAGGCAAAAAGATCTATGTCTGGCCTTCCCCATGCTTGAATGATTTCTGTAAAAACTTGAGGGTGCAACTTCCATTCGTGTGGGTCTGTCATATTTCTGCTTAGGTTGTCTGCCAGCGTGTTTTTCTTGCCTGGCAAGTACTGTGCTTGAAGTTCGATTTGTAATTCCAAAGCCATGTTCCAAAGTGACATGGCCAGCCTGCATAAGGGGGTATGAATGGGTTCCTCCCTGTTTATGTACCACATTACTGTGGTGTTGTCTGTCCTTATCAATAGTTGGCCTGGATGCAGAAGGTCTTTGAAAGCTATAATAGCATTTATTACTGCTAGCATTTCCTTTTGATGTGTAGGTGCTTTTCTTTTTGGGACCATTTGCCCTGAATGCACCGATCTGTCATGTGTGCCCCCCAGGCGTAGTCCGAAGCGTCTGTTGCGATGACTTGATTTGTTTGAGGCTTGCAGAATGGGAGACCTGTGTTTCTTTGGCATGCTTGAGCCCACCACAGAAATTCCTTTTGAAGACATGGAATCAGTGGTATTATTGTTTCCAAACTGTGGCTGTGCTGAGACCATAGGTTTTTCAGGTACCATTGAAGTTTCCTCATATGCAGCTTTGCACATGGGATTAGTAGGATGCAAGATGCCATGAATCCCAGAGCCTGCAGGATTTTCCTTGCAGTCAGCCCGGTGAAATTTGCTAGTTTTCTGAAGTATTGAGTCAGTTGCCCCTGTTTCTCTGGCGTGAGATAAGCCATCTGGGTGTTTGTGTCCAAGTTGGCACCCAGGAAAGTTATTTTTTGTGAGGGTATTAGCCTTGATTTCTTTTTGTTGACTGTGTACCCCAGAGAATTCAACAACATTATTACAAAAGCCAGATGTTTCAGAAGTATGTGCTTGCTGTCCGCTTGGATCAGGCAGTCATCCAAATATGGGTATATTTGTATCCCTTGAAGTCTGCAGTAGGCAATTACTGATGCCAGGCATTTCGTTTATACTCTGGGCGCAGTAGATAAGCCAAAGGGCAATGCAGAGAATTGATAATGGGTTGAACCTGCAAGAAATCTGAGGTATCTTCTGCAATTTTGTCGGATTGGAACATGCAGGTATGGCCTCCTTGAGGTCCAATGTTACCAGCCAAGTCTCCTTGCCCAGCATGGGAAGAAGCTGCTGTAATGTGAGCATCTTGAATTTTGGCACGAGTAAAAATGTGTTTAGGATGGATAGGTCCAAAATAGGTCTCCAATCTTTTCCCTTCCTTGGTACCAGGAATAGTCTGGAATAAAAACCTTGACCTTGTTCTTGAGTAGGTACCTCTTGAATACCTTTCATGTCCATGAGATCCGAAATGTGTCTTTGTGCCTCTGCCCTTCAATTGTGTGGCAGGTTTGGCATGCCTCTCTTTTGTGGAAGGGTGTGAAAATGGAATCTGTAGCCTCTGTTTATAATGTCCAGGATCCATTTGTCTTTTGTGACAATATGCCAATTTTTCGAAAATAATGCCAGTTTTCCGCCTAAGGGTGCTGCCATGCAAAGGGGAAAGTCATTGGGTTTGCTTTCTGAATGGCTGTTAACTATCCTCACCACCTCTTTGTGTAGGAGCTTGCCATTGTCTGCCTCTAAATGATCCTTGAGCTTGCCCTCTGCCCCTCGGTCACCTGTATCTACCTCTTTGGGGTCTGTCCGTGGCTGGAAAGGACCAATTTTTTGGAAGGACAATTTCTACTGAAAAGTGGAGGTTGTACCTGTAGAAAATCTTTCACTGTTTGCATTGATTTAGCCTTTTCCTCCATTTTCTTTAATACCGCCTCAGCTTTAACACCAAATAATACATCTTTTTGTAGAGGGGCATCTAGTAATTTAGCTTTGACATGATCTTGTAAGGTTTGCTCCTTGAGCCAGGCATGTCTACGTATGACTGATCCTGTAACAGCAGCTCTACACGAGGCCTCTAGAGCATCAAAACCACATTGCAAGGTATGTTTACCCACTTGTTCTGCACTATGCATCAAATCCTGCAACTCCTTCAAGTCTGGTTGTTCAGGTTGTGACATTTTGCTTCTCAACTGTGATAACAGAAACTGTTGGTACTTTAACATATGGAACTGGCAGTTTAATGCCCTCATGGTTAAGGTGGCCGAGGTGTATACCTTTTTTCCCCACCTTTCTAAAGCTCTGGAATCTCTCTCTGAAGGTAATGGATTTTTAGCAGTGGAGGCCTTAATTCCCTTGGGGCCCTGTGAGATAGTTTCTGGGTCAGCCACATGACTTTTGTATAAGAATTGGTGTGAGTCAGGAACCCGGTAATACCTGTCAGGCTTGACTGGGGCTGGAGGTAAAGAGTCTGGGTTAAGGCAGGCCTCCGAATACACATCATCTAGTATGTCGAAGACAGGAGGTATAGCCAGAGGCCTGTGCTGAGGGAGCAAGAGAAAATCCCTAAGCCTTTTCTTGGAGTCTGAGTACTCTTGGCCTTCCCAGTGGAAGTGTTCCCTCAAGGTATGCAAGGTTTCCCCAAAAGAGTTATCCTTAGAGGGGAGACAGAGGGAATGGACTCCTCTGCATCAGAATCTTCAAAAGGGGAGTAAGAATGTTCCTGTTCATCAGAGTGCTCTGAAATAATGGAGGCCTGGTCCGAGGAGGGGGATTCTTCCTCCACTCTGGGCCTTTTGTACGGGGGGGGGGTTGAGAGCCCCTGATAAGAGTAATTAAATCCTCAGCCATTTTAAGCATCTGTTTTTTAGGCATGGGGCCTGGAGAAGGGCCCAGTGTAGCTCATCTCTTAGAATGCATGGCTGCTTTAGACTTAGTGAAAGCCTTGATGGAAAAAGAAGAGGAAGGCCTGAACACACCTTGAGAAGAGGCAGACCTGTCTACATTCTGAGTTTCACCGCCTAGAGTGGCTTCGGTATCTGTAGTCGGGGTGTGGGCCGAGCAGCCTGCGACCTCGGGCACAGGAGACACTGCGAATGAAGTGTCGTTGGTAGGCAGGGGCTGCGTAGGCGCCTCGCTGAGAACCTGACCACCTGTAGTCGGCTTTGATGTGGTGTCGGTAGAGGCCGCGGACCTCGTGTGTCGGTCCTTATCCTTGCGTCTTTTAGTCAAAACTGGAGTCAGAGTATCCGACGACATAATGTAGTTAAATTTTTTGCCAAAATAGTACTGGGCGAACTCTGCCCGAAGCTTAATGGTGCGTTTGTTGAATGTAGCACAAAAACGACAGACCGAGACGACGTGGTCTGGGCCTAAGCAAGGAATGCAGAGGGAATGAAAATCCTTATGCGGTATTTGCTTCCCACATGAAATACAATTATTAACTTTGTCTGACATCAGAGGCAAGAAAAGTTTCCCCAATGGGGTACTTAGCTTTCAAGACGACTTTGGTTGCAAAATTTTCGTAATTTCAGGAGCTGGCCGACCGGCACTTGCGAACTGCTTCTGCTTCGGGCACCGCGCGGCAAGAAAGACTGAAGAAAATGGCTTCCGCTGGTTCTTTTATACCCCTGTCGCACTGACGTCAGGGAAGAAGCGACGACAACCGACGCCGGACCTAGACTTTGGAATTCGGCCGACCGAGGACCCGCCTGACGGCAGGAGAACCCATCTGTTATGACTGCAGCTGTATGCACGATGAACATCTGGAATATCCACAGAGGTTCCTCACAAAGAATACACAGCATAAGTAATATGTCATATGCAGAATGCCTCAAGGTCCAATCCCTGTATTCTGTCTCCTACAGGGTTATGAGGAGAGATCTATGCCTGGCACACAGGGCATTGTCAGACCCCACTCTGACGGACCTTCTGTATATCCACAAAACAAACAGTAGCAGAATTACCCATTCTAAAGACTTAAACCTTGCCTGTCATATAAATAGGACCTGCTGGAGAGAAAGATGTATTCCAGAGACTACCCAGTCTATGGAACAGGCTCCCCATCCATGTGAAGCAGAGTTCCTCCCTAACCCAATTCAAGTGCTATTTGGACAATTGGATGGAAAACTGGAAATTCATCCTTGGTTTGGTACCTAGGTCTCTAATGCAAACAGGCAACCTGTAAATGGTTCATCTCCCAGGCCCATGCTTACACTTATCAAGGGTATCAGAACTTATCAGACATTTGGGATGCATGACTACGCTTAAAAGGGCCCTTGTGGTCATTAGCCTAGTAAACACTTATGAACCTATGAACCTATTTATATTTGATTTGGTTACATATGCAGGCCAGGCATATTTTTATCATCCAGATAAGTTGTGGATGACAATTAACAAGGAACTTGAGTTCATATGGAGGGGCAGTAAGAAGAAAGTTAAATGGAATAAGCAGTCGCCCTACAGAGAAAGCGGTATCAGCACTGTGGTGATGTGAGGTATTGTCAACTATTTCAGGAGAAGCAGGGCAGTGGATGTATAACATATGCCAGCACAGCCAGAGTTTTGTAAAAAACTGTATGTCATTTGCATATACAACTGATTTGTACAGGTGCTTGCGCTAAAAATGTATTTGTAAAGCTGCTTGTGTTAAAAATGTACAAACAGTGGGTCCTGCTGGACAGAAAAGAAATACACTGCATGTCAGACTGTACTGGAACTGTTGGAAATGAATATATTGTAACAAAGAATACTGAAAAAGAATAAGTTAACCTCAGTGAAGCTAACTTTGAAAACTAGTCTGAAATTAAATTACAAAGTTTAGGCCATATCTGATTGCAGGCAGAGACAAAATGTCTGAAAACAAGGACTAGGAATTATACTGTATTGTCCTTGGGCTGAACTAATTACTATCCTGGAAGGGTGGAAGTTCTGCAACGGTTTTATAGCTTCCAGATGCTATAACACATCCTAGCAAAGCTGTATGTGTGTATGGTGACGCATGCTAGATTGGTTCAGCCTCTAGTAAAGGGAGTAATTGTGGGAACCACACTCAGATGACCAGATATATGTGATGACATTCTGTATTCCAGCACTGAAATGATGTTTTAATACTAGATGAGACAGACGTTTCCGAGCAGTATGTTTTTAGAAACCTGACAAAAAAGGATCACTCACCCATTTCATCAAGTAGGAAATGGCAATTATTTATATCAGTCAGGAAAATAGTGTGAGATTAGTTAAGTAGTGTTTTTCTGTATCTGAATCTATCCAGAGTTATTTTTAACATTTCCTATTATTGAAACTCTGGTGTTTATTGTAACTAGACATTTAATGGTTTCATGTTCTTTTATTATTAAATATATCTAACCTTTTCATTGTGGCTGATCTTTGAGAGAATATTTTAAACTTTGAGAGCACTTATTTGGTGACACTGTGTCTGCTTCTGAAAGCCTTGCTGCACTGGTCAAACATTACCATTTGTACTGGTATTAATTTTACTCCTAACTGGGTACCCTCATAAGAGCCTCAGAGTAGCTGTCTTTGGAGTGTTCTGCTGGCGGTGGAACTACCTTATAGTCTGGGCATAGCTGATAAACCTGTGCCAACATTTCCCAGGTGGGTGGGTGTGTGTGTGAAAATCAAATCTCAAAGAGTGATTTAGCTACTTGGAGCAGGGACACAGAGCACTGATTTCACAAACAGTAGTAGAGGACTTGGCTTGGAACACTTGGCTGAGGACTCAGCTCTGCAGCTGTGTCAATGGGGAGTCTTATTTGGGAGGCCTGACGAGAGACAGGGAAACCCAGCCCCAGTAATGAGTGCGCTCCCATGTGCTCTTAAGTGAAATTGTGCTTGGTGCAGAAAGCTGCATCAGGAAATACTGTGTGCATCTGTTTTTGTTCAAAATGAACATCCGTCACCAGTGTCTGTGGTGAGGATTGAAACTCCTTGATTATTGGCCCACAGCAGGGATGTCACATGCACTACCACATTTGAAGGGATATTCTAAAGCTACACAACTGAGGCTTGTATCAATGTGTGCAAGTATAACACACACAATAGATATAGCAACATATAGACACAAAAAGCTGAGGAATGTAAACTGAAGTGGAAAAAAGGTGGTGATTTGGCTGGCTACAATCAACTATATTAGAAGCTGAAGTTAAGTATAAACTTGCAGTTTTAAAGACAGTACTGTATTTTATTTTTCTGTATTTGTTTCACTGAATATTGTGGTCTGTCTCTCTGCAGTTAGTTTCCCTACCCTCCTTCCCTGTTCTTGTTCTGGTGTTAATCTTAGTGGCTTTGGAATTGCCCGCCTCTCCTAAAAATCTGTGTTTGAACACTCCGAGTCCATCTCATTTGCTCACTCAACCAAGTACAGTGAAATCATATTTTGATTTCAGACACTCCTACCAGTACCATCTATTCAGCTCTATCCCAGTCTAGTGTCATAAGCTCATTCTACCGAATAGAGAGAAAACTTGAGAAGGCCAACCCACTTAGGTGCTTAACCTTGAATTATCTTCCGTTTCTCCTTTCTCCCTTTCAATTTTACAATCAACTTTGCTGGACTTTCCTTGTGTTCTGGATGACTGTGCTTCTCAGCTGACAAGTATATTTTTGGCACGTTTTAACTATTCAGAGTTTAATAAAACAAAAATTGAATTCAGCTCAGAATAGTTTGAATAAATTGCATTTAGTAAAACTGTACTTGCTTTAATATTGTTACACACTCAAGTGTGCTAGCGTGCACTACACTTGAATTGTTAGTGCTGTTCTCGTGTACAAAAAAAAATTCTAAGCTTGTTTCCTGCCTTTCCTATAACTTAGTCTAGTCCAGATACAGATTTGCTGTATCCAGGACTGTTTGTAAGCTTCTGAGCCCCCCAAGCCTTTCTGTGTTGGAGGGAAGCCTTCTAGCTTATCAGTGGGAGTGGTAAGCACTAGGTAGCCTATATACCACAAGAGGAGTGGTTTCTGGCCCAGAAATTGTAGTTTGTCCGTTTGGGCAGTTTTTCCAGCTTTTTCAACTTTCTGGTTTAAAAGCCCATATTTGCTCTTGTTTCCCACCTTTCCTGTAACTAGTCTAGTCCAGATACAGATTTGCTGTATCCAGGACTATTTGTAGCTTCTGAGCAGTGTCAAAGTCTGCTCTTCAATTTTACACACAGACCTGCTCGTTCTCTCCTCTCCTGCACTTTTACTAGATCATCAGTCTAGCACTTTACCAGACTTCTTGTAGCAATTATTGCAGCACACAAAAGTGCTGCCAGCACTAAACGTTCTACAAGGAAACCGCTCCAGTACTTATTAATACCAACCCATCCAGGCATGCTTAAAGGTCGGTTCCCTGTGCTTTCTACCTATTGAACCTGGGCATCCTGAGACAATGTAGCAACTGCCTCATTTACACTGACAACCCTTCTGCTCTTACCTCCCAACACTCAGACTAGCGAGTGATGCACTTATATATCCAAACTGGAAGCCACGCACTCTCCAGCCAAGACCGGAAGAGCTGGTCAAGAGGAGAACATCAACACTTGCTCCACACCACATGGAACACACAGCAGCACTGCCTTCACATAAAAACACAAGCCACACACCCACCTTTGCGGAGGCTCTCAAAAATCTACCCAAACAGCAGAAACCTCCAAGGCAGAAAAACACTCAACCACCACAACACAACACTAATCATAAGACACAACTCTCCTAAACAGTGTGCAGAAGAGCATGCCCAGCACAAAAATCATAGGTGACTCCATAGTGGTGGCTCGATAGTGAGGCACACTGATGTCTCACTCACTAGGTTAAACAAGGAGAAAACAGTCAGTTGCCTGTCAGGTGCCAGGATCCGCCACATAACACACGCACTCAGGTCCCTCAACAACAGGTACAAATATGACTCTGTCATTGTACATGTGGGTGTGAATGACCTGAGACTTACCTCCCTAGGCTACAAGAAGAGAGACATGGAGGAGCTCTCGGATTATGTAGACCAGGCAGGTATGACCCTAGCCCTGAGCAGCATCCTACCATCACCCTGAATGATACCCCAGTACAAGCAGAAAATGATCGATTTCAACAATTGACTAAGTTTCTGGTGTCATTCTAAGGGGATCCAGTATCTGTCTGCCTAGGATAACCGGATTAACTGACCTCGATGCTTTGCCAGAAATGGCCTGCATCTGTCACTCCTGGGCTTCTGGATACTGGCCAAGGCTCTTGCCACCCCTATAGTGCCTTTTTTAGGCGGTGTTCCAAAGACCAAATTATCACCATAACAGCTACAAACAAATGCAATTGGAGAATATTAGGGTCCAACCCAACACTCTCATACTGGGCGACTTCAACCACCCCTCCATTAACTGGGAAAACTACTTGTGTATCAATGCACTTGCCCATTTCCTGGAATTCATTAATTCAAATGCCAGGACCAGCTCATTCTTACCCCCTCTAGAGGTAGCAATATCCTTGACCTGGTCATTACTAACATGGGCGACTGTTGCTCTACACCAATAGTTAACGCCTCCCTGGTTACATCCTACCACAAACTAATCACCCTGGAAATCCACATCCCTTCCACCCCCCCCCCCCACAAAGGTAATCACCTTGAAAAACTTCTCCAAAGCTAACTTTAGGGTCCTAAAAACAGAGGTGGCTAACTTCATAGCACCCATGCAAATGGAGAATAGTTGCATGGCTGCCGAATCATACACCAATGCACTGTACAAATACGTACACAAATGCATGCATCTTCCCATACCCAATAGAACCAAGATGCTCACCTCCAAAAAAATGGAAGCCAATCTGGTGGTTCCCCTTCCATAAACTCTACAACAGGAGGAGGAAACTGATGCGGAATAAGGTGAAATCCCAAGACTGGAAAAACTCCATTATCAGCCTCAACAAAAAGTTGAGATCCCTCATCAAATCCTCTAAAGCTAGCTATGAAAACAGAATTGCAACAGATAGTAAAGACAACCGCAAGGCCTTCTATAGTTATGTAAAGAATCTACATGGCAATACCCAGATTTGTTCTGAGCTTCTGCACTATAGTACCTCCTATACAGAGCCAACAGATATTGCCAAATATTGGCTGACCGATTCAGTGCCAACTTTACCCCCCTCTCACCCCCCCCGAAGGACCAATCACAATACCAGTAGATTGCCAGTCACCCAGTATTACTGCTGAACAGGTTAAAACAGCACTGTCCAAGGCCAAGATTACAACTTCCATGGGGGCCTGACAATATCCCTGGCTGTGTTCTACATGAACTACACCTCACCTGTGTGCCCTGTTCAATCACAGCCTCATCTCAGGCTTTGTCCCTACCGAATGGTGCACTGCTACAGTCATCCCTCTCCATAAAGGAGCAACTACAGACCCTGGGAACTATCGCCCCATTAGGCTGAGTCTGACATGCAAAGCTATGGAATGCATCATCACGGACCTAATAAACAAGGATATAGGGAATCTCCAAACTCTGGATCCTACACAGTTTGGTTTTGTGAAGGGTAGATCATGTCTGCTCAACTTGGTTGACTTCTTTGAGTCAGTCACCAGAGCTGTGGATGAAGGCAAGGTGGTTCATACAGCCTACCTTGATCTGGCGAAGCCCTTTGATACCATTCCCCACTCAGGAATCATAGAAAAACTCACTAAGCTAGGCATCAACCCCTATATCACTAGGTGGGTTGCAAAGTGACGCTCAGATAGAACCTACAGTGTGAAAGTAGTGGACTCCAAGTCAGACGGCTGACCAGTCACAAGTGGAGTCCCACAGGGTTCGGTCCTGGGTCCTCTGTTTGGTATCTACTTCTCTGAAGTCCAGGCCAACACGAAGGGTCTCTGGCTGATAAAGTTCACAGACGATTGCAAGTTGGGAGCTATTACTAACTCCCCAAATGATGTTGACATCCTACAGAAAGGCCTCACGGAGACTAACGACTGGTGTCAGAACCATGGCCTTAAACTCAATGCCAAAAAATATGTAGTCATCCCCTTTGGGAAAAACCCAGTTCCCATGAATTAACCACATCGACTGTAGTCCACTAACACAGAAGGTGTTATAAAAGATCTGGGAACACAGGTTGACAACAGCCTCTCTTTTGACCACCACACTGCCACTGTGGTCAGAAAGTCCTTGTATGTGGCACATCTCATTACTAAGTTTTGCATCCAGGAAGAAAGAGGTCATTGTCTCCCTCTACTTCTCCCCTCATTAGGCCAATCAACTACAATGCCCCATTTGGCATGTACCTCACTAGACACCTGCAACAACCAGCAAAAGTACTTCACAAAGAGTATCCTAGGCCTTAAACACTTTTCCTATATGGACAGACAAACTCCAACTATTCTCGGTCTCATATCGCCTACTTAGAGGTGATCTCGGCTTGACATACAAAGCTGTGTCTGATCCAGCTCTGTTAGAAATGCTACATCTAAAGAAATCCCAATCCCTCAGCACCACATGCTCCAGTGACCTCAACCTCATTACCACAATCACCAGAACGTGCTGGAGGGACAGGTTCATAACCCAGAGACTACCCATATGCTATGGAATAGACTTCCCATAAATGTCAAACAGAGCACTTCACTGGCCCTCATCAGGAGAAACCTTGATGAGTGGATGAAAAATAGAAAATTCACCCCGGGGATCACTCCAGTGGCTCTACTTGACAGAGGCACTAGGAACTAAGGTCGGGTGGCACGATGTCAGGGTTATCCTATGGGCTAGGCTTGTAAAGGCTCCAGTGCCATTAGACTAGCACACACCTATGAACTTATGAATCTATGTGAACAGTAACAACCACACAGAATGCTATAGCTACAATGTAGCAGACATTCTATATTCAGTGTTGCAGGACAGGAACAAAGAGACTACAAGTACAAGCAGAACTAATGGGAGGAATTTAACCGAAGAACCAAGGTAAAGAGAACAAACATTTTGGGACAGGAAAGTAAAACAGAGTGAGGAGAAGTTAAGCAAATATTTAACTTGCAGGTTACGGATTAGTCTCCCATATCACAGGCTGATAATGGAGTACAGACAAGGACGGAGGATTAAGTGAAAGCATCAGTCAACATTATGACATCCTGCAGCACTAAGGAAGTATACTGGGCAAGACTATTTTTTTTTTGTAATATAAGGACCCACTCTTCCAAAATTCCATAGTTATGAATCTTTTAGACAACTGAACTGCAGTAAAACAGGCTTCCTTGTATGACTTCACATTCAGCCATACAAGGTCTCAGATTCACATCTGGCAAACAATGTTTTAAAGACAATGGTTTATGACAATGTGAAGAGTTGTTAGAATAGCATTTTTCCAACATAAACGCTTCTTAATCTTAAAAACAGGCAAAATGTATCAGAAAAATATACGAGACTTTAATTCACAAAACACAGCACATAAAACTGCTTTCTGAATGCTCACATTCCTTCCAAAGCTTGATACAGTTAATGTCGTACAAACATTTATCAGCACAAACTTCCAGGTTTTAACACATCTCACCTTTTTTATGACATCATTGAGAAAGATTATTTCTGTTAGCTTCATGGTCAGATCATCCTCATTTGTGCCGGACTTCAGGTCACTCACCACAGAGGGCCTTATACATAGGGGAGGTACCAACAATCGAGTCAAGATCAAGTCTGATGGCTTCCCTGCCTCAGGATTCATTAGCAACAAAGGGGCATCTTCAGTTGGGATTCTTCTAAGAAGATTCAGCACCACCAAGGGATTAAGATTTTCCTGAAAAGGAAAATCAAGCAAAACGTAAACTTGCTGATAATGTGGAACAGCAGAAGCAGAATTAAATAAAATGAGATGCCAACAAGTTAATCTAATTATATACTCTTACAGGAGCAAGCTTTCAAAGGTGATGTAAAAACTTGAATTTAATATTGGGAGCAGAAGACAGTATCAGTTTCTTTTTAACTGCAATAACCTTCCATCAGTTTCTGCAGCTTTACATCACGCTGCAGACAACACTGATGGCCAACACCGTTTCCTTGCCACAAAAATGCTGCTGTAGAAATGTATTTCCAGATAGTGTAAGGGCTTTCAGCATCAAAATGGTGTCAAAGTTAACTGCCTCAGTAACATGCTTTTCTAATAAAGCCTCAAAGTGGTCCATTATTTTCACTATAAGTAGACAGCGGAGAGCAGAAACAGCTCCTCCTAGTCCCTTCACAAAATGCCAATACTGGCTATGACAATTCTGTATAACCAGAACTTGCAGGGATTAACCTTGGATCTTCTGAGCAAGAAATCCCCTCAAACTACTTGCAGCATACAATAAAAAAACACTAACACTGGGGAAAAAAAAAAGATTCACTAACAGAATCTACAGAAAAGAAAGGGTTGGGATGATAGACAGGAGTACTTAGTGACTGAGTTTTCCCTTACATAGTTACTGTTACACAGACTACTTTTAAAAGAAACTGTACTAACTTTAAGCAAATGACATGGGCAGTAATTCATAAACATATGGACCCGTTCCCAAATGGCATCCATCTGAAAAGGCTGATAAGCTCCATAACAGCCATGCCAGCACCTTCCATCCCAGAAGGGACTAACTCATTACATCTCATCTTAAAACTTACACAATGGCACACTCAACTGCATTACATATTCAACCTCTGTCTAGTGCAGATAAATAACTATTGACTGTTTTTAGGATATTAATTTATATAGATATATTTCACTTTTTTCTAAATATCTCAACAACCGAGTAACAGACCTACTTAGCCCAGTGATGGTGAACCTATGACATGTGCGTCAAAGGGGACATGCCACGACGTTTTGGGCGACACCAGCATTCAATACCAGAGTTACCAAATAAACTGAACACAAATACAAGAAATATGTGACCCTGCACTTATCTATTAAAACTCTGCAACAAAAAAGTCATTAATTGATGTTAATCAAATCAAATGCAGTGCTCCGTGTTTTTTTTTCAGTTCAATTCAAAATTACTATTAAAAGTAGGGTAATTTTTTTGGCGGACAATTATCAGTGCACATATCGTTTTCTCTGTTGTAAGTCACTGATTTTTCTTTTACTTTTATAACGCATAGCAACACATGATTGGACTGTATTTTTTTTTAATAAATGAATATGTACAGAATTGTTTCTCTTTTGTTCGTTTGGGGGGGGGGGGGGGAGAGTCAAGATAGGCATTTTCTAAATTTTTGACACGCCAAGCCCAAAATGTTTACCATCACTGCCTTAGCCTCATATTAAAGCTCTCAGCTAGATGAATAAAATCATGCTGACAGTGTGTGTAACTTGAGTGGTTGCTGATACATTGTAAGTTGTTTAGAAAGTATTACAAATGTAATAGTTACTGTGTTTACTGTGACTTATAAAATTCGGTTTAAGAGCTAGAACAAAAAGAATACTACCACTACAAAAATAGTTTGCGCTGACGAGTTTGGCATTTATACTTATTTTATAACCCCTGTACATCCAGAAATAAACATTCGTTTGAAATGTGAGGACATAATTTGATTTGGTCAAAAGGGTTAGGCTCCACCCATTGGAAGTTACAGTGCAAACTTCCTGAGCTTCATTGGAATGAATGAGTTAAAACAAGTTTGTACTGTTTTATAAAGAAATGGATACTAGTCCAAGTCCGTGCCTAATTTAGCAGGAAAATTTCTGAATATGCAGAAGTGGAAGCACCAAACAGGTACTCAAACTGTTTGCTGTATTACTTGAAAAAAAAAAAAAAAAGGTAATAATCCAACCACTTAGAGTTTGTTTGCCTACTACAAACCACTGTCTGCATTTCATAAAAACAAAGTCTTCTTAATGTCCTTTTTTGTATAATATGACAACAGTCTCGATAGCTAAAATATGAAACATACTTTAATTTTTGTACATCAGAAAGAATAGTGGCAGACAAGAGAATGGCTCAAAGAAATGGCTTTTTTTTGCAGAAGCCCATCCTAAATCTAAAACTTCACGGACTAAATGACAGTTTTCACCTATGCACTCATCCCAGCACTGAAAGATGCACTCAATCTGAAAGCACATATACAGGAAGGAAGAGGAGTGTCCACCATAAATCAAATTCGTAGATCAGTCAAAGGGGTGTAGGTTGGACTATTCAATCTTCTGACTTCAATTTGCAGAAGATACAGAAGCCATCTTTTACCCAATGGAAATAATAATGGCCTTCATGTATGCATGCGTAGAAAGCAGTGTTGAGAGCTAGGAAAAATTAAAGTTATGAACTTAAAACAATGGATCTTTGTAGTCTTCTTTTTGTTTGGTTCAACATGTGGGTTGCCAGATCATACTTTCTTGCCTTATACCAAAGCTTTTGGATCTGAAAGCTCCGATTCCTCCCCTACCTGCCTAAATTAACCTCTGATCGTGTTTGCTGACCAACCACACAAATTCACGGTGTGTATGTGAATATATGTGTTATTAAAACAAAGGATCAACCAGGGGCCAAAAAAGATCTGGCTGATCTGTAGAGGGACAATGACAATTTGGAAAGGGAACAGAAGGAGGGTAGTGGAACCAGATGAAAAAGAATGCAATGTGAATTTAGTGTTACTGTAATTTCATAACTTTCGTAAGAGATGTCGACTTTTTTTTTACCTGATTTAACATGTGGAACAGATTCCCAAGCTACATGAGAAGTACCTGGGTGGACTCATTCCTAAGAATGGCAGAACCGAAAGATGTGCGCATCCTGGACTGCACATCTAGTTTGTAGTGAGACACAAAAATATGAGTTGAGGACCAAGTTGTTGTTGCATATCACTTGTATAGGAGCTCGTTTTGCAAAAGTTGTTGATTGCCTTTGCTCTTGTTGAATATTCTTTAGACTGATTGTAGAGGCATGCCTAGTGAATCGTACTCAAAGGAAATGAAGTTAGTTAACCATCTTGAAAGGGTATGTTAAAGACTGAAGCAAAATGACGACATCCCAGCGAGGGAATGGATTCCCAGCTGGGGATTCTTAATGGAAGCATTGTTGAATCACGTGTGGAAGTTTGAAATGGCTGCCAACTGTCCTTTAATTGTTGAATAACTTGATCCAGTCAAGAAAAGTTAAGATGGAAATTCTAAAATTTTTGGAAGTGGTACTGAAAAGTGATTAGACCTTTACAAGATGCCCAGCTGGAGAAATATTTGCTCTTATAAGTCTTTTTTGTAGAATTCCTTTGTAAGATATGATTCACATTACTAATCAGGAAAACTTGGCATCTCTGCTAGTTGTTAGAACTGGAGAAACTATGCAGTTAATTTTAGGGTCTTTAGGTCCGGTAGACGCAGCCCGGAGGGTTTAGTGATTACTTCCAAAAATTGATCCAGTGTCTGCGGTGGGTGAACTAGGTGAGGCCAAAGAAAGGGGAACCATACCTGCTGAAGCCAGAAGGGAGCAATGAGGATTACCCATGGTCTTGCACTCTGTTGCTTTCTCAATAAACTTTGTGATAAGAGGAAGGGGAAGGGAGGCATAAAGGAGAACTGGGGCCAAGGGTGGACTACAGCATCTCTCGATGATAGTGTGGAGGGATGAGGACAAAGTAACTTAATTTGTTTGTTTATTTGCATCTGTTTACCGGGGTGGTCCAGCTGGGCTAGAAGTGCCCATTTTCAGTGGAGTCCCAGGGAGAAAAGCTCCACATATAAAGACATATCACATACAATACAGAATTTACATTAATAAAGACATTTAGTACATATTATTGGCAGCTTATACAATTGGTGAAAAAAACACTACATAAGTAATCGTTCTCAAATCAAAGATATTATACAAGCAATACAGAGTATATATATGAGAACATTCCAGACGAGTAGTTTTCAGCTAGCAGAATTTATATATAGGACACTTCATGCAGTGGGTGCAAAGCGCATATAGGAATTACAGACTAGGTACTTAAACTTTTCACATGTTTAGGAGGTGGAATAGCTGAGCAACAGGCTACATTAGTCCTGTTGCAAGGAGTCAGCAAAGTCGGTGGATATTGCTGCAGATATAAGTGGTGGTATGATATTAAGGTAAGCTGTGAGAGTACCTGATTGTCTCGCCTGGTTCAATGGTAGGTCTACAGGGGTTAAGAAGAAAAGGAAGTAGACAGGAGGGATCAATGGTAGGATAATGTGGGTTAGTAGAACGGGGAAGTAGACAAAATGGAGAGGCAGAGTAAAGAGACAGATGGATGTGAAAGGAGTATATGCCAGAGTAGTAGAGTGGGGGTGAGAATAGTTGTGATGGTTGAAGTTAGGTTATATGAGATGTGGTGTTAGCACATGTGCACAGCCAAGATGAGGAGAGGCGTTTCAGACATGACTTGAAGGGAGTGACTTTGCGGGTGGAGCCAAGTGTTAGGGGGGGGGGGTTTAAAAAGTTTTGCGATGGTAAAGGAGTAAAGCATCTGGCCAGCCGAAAGTTTGGGTTTTTCTACATTTACGAGCAGTTGATTGTTAGACCGGAGTGGTCTGTTAGGATGGTATAAAGCAAGTATAGAAGATAAACAAGGGCACATGGATGGATTATGAATGAGTTTGTGAGCTGTAGTTAGCTGGATAAAGGTGAGATAGTCGGGAAGTTCAAGCCATTTTAGGTTGTGTAATGATGAGCAGTGGTGGGATGAGTAGGAGGCATTAGTTACAAACTTAGCAATTTTGTTGTAGCAGGAGTCTAATTTGGACATTAGAGAGGACTGAATATTGGGTGCGGAGGGGGGCACTGTATAAAAGAGAGGGTAACAGAAACGAGGAGGCAAGGGAAAGTCGGGTTGATGCACTGAATAGATGTGTCGGTAGTGCCAAGCTTTTGATGCATCTTTTTGACAATGGACTGGAAGTGCAAGTTGAATGTTCATAGGTTGGTACTAGGCTATCGGCCCTACGGCCTATACAAGCCTAGCCATAACAATTCCCTGGATATTTCTTCCCACAATATTTACTTCCCTGGCCCCTGTCTAGCAGGGCAACTGACGTGATCCCCAGACTGAATTTCCTATCTCCCATCCAATAGTCAAGGTTCCTTTTATAGGTTCATAGGTTAGTACTAAGCTAACTGCTCTTGCGAGCCATTTTAAGCCTAGCCAATTATCTCTTGTGAGACTCAAACCCTGCACCTTGTGTTTGTGAGGCAAACACCTTAACCATTAGGCCATCTTCCCAACCCAAGGAGGCACTCTGCTTGACATGTATGGGCAGTCTATTCCAGAGTATGGGGAGTCTCTGGGTCAGGAACCTATCCCTCCAGCATGTTTTGTTCACTGTGATGACAAGGTTTAGATTCCTGGAGCGTGTGGCTCTGAGGGATTGGGATTTCTTTAAGTGGAGCATGTCCAACAGCTCAGGGTTTGACATGGCCTTGTATGTTATGCAGAGATCACCTCTGAGTAGATGATATACCACATAGTACAGCTGGAGATTTTTTAGACAGTCAGTATAGGGCATCTGCTTTAGGCCTGTGATTCTTTTAGTGAGGCATTTCTGCAGCCTTTCCAGCTGTTGCAGATGTCTTGTGAGGTACATACCAAACTGGGCATAGTACTCTATAATGGGTCTAATGAGGGATGAGTACAGTGGGACAATGACCTCCTTTTTTCTGGATGAAAAGCAGTCAGTGGTGAGGTGCCACATAGAAGGATTTCCGGACTGTTGTGGCAATGTGGTCATTGAAGGCGAGACCACTGTCTACCTGTGTCCAAGTCTCTCATCACATGTTCGGTATTTAGTGTACTGCCACCTATGTGGTAATTCATGGGTACATGTTTTTTCCACAAAGGGGATAACTACACATTTCTTGGCATTAAGCTTGAGCCCATGGCTCTGGCACCAAGCTCCTGTTTCTGCAAGGCCCTTTTGGAGAATATCCACGTCCTTTGGGGATTCAATAATGGCTCCCAGTTTGCAGTCCCTTAGTATTGGCCTATACTTCAGAGAAGTAGATGCCAAACAAGAGCGGTCCCAGGACTGAACCCTGAGGTACTCCACTTGTCTGGAGCTGGATTTGGAGTCAGCTACTTTTACAGTCTGGGTTCTGTCAGTAAGCCAGCTGGCAGCCCATCGAGTGACATAGGGATTTATGCCCAGCTTAGTAAGTTTATCTATGATTGCAGAGTGGGGGATGGTGTCGAAGGCCATGGCGAGGTCCAGATAGGCTGTGTGGACCACCTTACCCTTGTCCACAGCTCTGAAGACTTATTAGAAGTCAATCAGGTTCAGGAGACGAGATCGGCCCTTCACAAACCCAAACTGGGTGGGGTCCAGTGTTTGAAGGTTGCCAATGTCCTTGTTTATAAGTTCTATGATAATGCGTTCCATGCCCTTGCAGATCAGGCTCGTCAGACTGATGGGATGGTAGTTCCCGGGATCCAAGGCGGATCCCCCCTTGTGGAGTGGGATAACTGCAGCTGTGCGCCACTCAGTGGGCATGAAGCTTGAGGTGAGGCTATGATTAAACATGACACTTAGGTGAGGTAGCAGTTAATTTTGTAGTTCATGTAGTACACAGCCCAGGATGTCATCTAGTCCCATGGATGCTGTATTAGCTTTGGAGAGTGCAGTTTCTACCTGTGTGGCCGTGATTACCAGAATTTGACAATTTTTTGGTATTGAGATGGGCCCTTTAGGGGGTGAAGCTTGCACTAAATCGATCTGCCAGGATATTGGCAATATCCTTGGGATCAGTATATTTAATGCCATTCTGTTGTAGCTCAGAGCATATCTGAGCATTGCCATTTAGATTCTTGACATAACTATAGAATGCCTTGTGGTTGTCTTTGGAATTTTTGGCAATTTTATTTTCGTAACTAGCTTTGGAAGATTTTATGATGGATCTCAGCTTCTTACTGAGACTGGTAAGGGAGTTTTTTGCATTCTGGGATTTTCCTCTTTTCTGCAACAGTTTCTTTCTTCTGCTGTACAGTTTATTTATGGCAGGGGACTACCAGATTGGCTTCCTTTTTTTGGAGGAGAGCATCTTGGTTCTATTTGGGATGGCACGATTCATGCACAAGTGGATGTGCTCGTACAGTGCCTTAGTATATGATTCAGTAGTCGAACTTTCAGCTCCCATCTGCATGGGTGTCATGAAGTTTGTCAGTTCTGACTTGAGTAGCATGGAGAGGTTTTTTACGGAGGTTTCCTTACTGGGGGGGGTGGGGGTGGGATGTGGATGTCAAGGGTGAATTGCTTATGGTCAGACCTGAACAATGAGGGGGTGACCACTGGTGTGGAGCATCTGTCTCCCATGTTGGTAAAGACCAGGTCTAGGATATTGGAGCCCCTGGTAGAACAATGGATTAGTTGATCCAGGGCTTTGGAATTTATGAATTCCAAGAACCGTTGGGAAAAGGAGTTGGTACCCGAGTAGTTTTCCCAATTAATGGAAGGGTAGTTGAAATCACCCAGTATTAGGGTGTTTCATTGTATCTTAATATATTTTGTCCAGTATGTTTAGAAAGGTGTAGTGAAAATCTTGGGGCATGGTGGGGGATCTGCAGCAAGCTACAATTTGGAATGCAATCTTACCTAGTGTTAGTTGCACCTGGAGAATTTCAGATGCGTTGTGTTGGACAATTAGCCCAGAGGTGTGAATATCCTTGGCAACTATGGACACTCCCTCCATCTTTAGTGTTTCAGTCTTGATTTGGTGGCCGAAAAGTGTGGTAAGAGTTGTAGCCTGGTATTGCAGGGGTGCTCTCCGGAGCCTTGAACCAGGTCTCAGTTACTGTACAGATATTGATGTTCTCCACTTTTAGGAGTGCCTCGAAAGAGTGCATTTTGAGGTTTAGACTTCTAGCATTGAGTAGCATTGCCTTCAGATTTTGCATGCTTGTATCTATTACGGTGGTGGCTTTGTCCTTTGAACCTTGCCTAAAAAAGGCACTATAGGGGTGGCAAGAGCTTTAGCCAGTAACCTGAATCCCAGGGGTGACAGGTGCAGACCATCTCTGGCAAAGCATCATGGTTTGTCGATCATGTCATCCCAGGCAGACAGATACTGGATCCCCTTTGAATGACACCAGAAGCTTAGCCAATTGTTGAAGTCAATCATTTTGTCCTCATACTGTGGTATCATTCTGGGGGAAGGCAGGATGCTACTCAGAGCTAGGGTCATACCTGCCTGGGCTACATGATTTGAGAGCTCTTCCATGTCTCTTTTCATGTAGTCCAGGGAGGTATTTCTCAAGTCATTCACTCCAACATGGACAATGACGGTTGTATTTGTTGAGAGTGACTTGAGTGCGTGTGTTATGTGGCGGATCCTGGCACCCGACAGGCAGCTGACTGTAATTTTCTCCTTATTCAGCCTGGTGAGTGGGACATCAGTGTGCCTGACTATAGAGTCACCTATGACTCAAGTGTTGGGTACACTGTCTTGCCTTAGGGACTGTTTTTGGGTGGCACACTGGTGTTGTGAGCTATGTGTCACTTTGGTTGTGACTGGTGTTTGTTTGCATGTCAGTTTCAGAGGTCCTTGTTGCTTGGGCAGGTTAATGTTAAGGGCCTCCGCATAAGTGGGTTTGGTGTTGCTATGTATGGGTGTTGATGGTGTGGGTTTTTGTCTGATGACATCTAGGAGTTTTGTGCTAGGTACAATGTTGATGGTGGTACCATTTAGAGATTGAATGGCGAGGTTCTCTTTGTAGGGGTGTGGACTTTTTGGGGGCAAAGATTACTAGTCTGGTTTTGTTGGGGTTCAGGGCAAGATGATCATTAGACATCCAAATTTCTGTGGAGCTGAGGGCATTTAGGGCGAGTTGGTGTAGTTCCGAGTTGTTTGCAGTGCAGATTACAGTGCAGTCATCTGCGTACTGGATGAGTGAGGCTTGAGAGAATTGGTGTGTAAGTTATTGATAACTAGGCTAAACAGAAGTGAGCCTAAAATGGACCCTTGAGAAACACCAGTGGCGGTGTTTAGGAAAGGGAAGAAAGAGTTCAGCCATTTAGCTGATTGTTGCTCATTAGTGAGGTAATTAGTGAACCAGTTTAGAGTTTGAGGTGAGGTACCCATGTTAGAGAGTTTTATTAGGAGAGAGCGGGATATAGTATCCAAAGCTTTAGAAAAAGCAAGAAATAGTGAAGATACGATTTTACCAGCGTTACAGGCTCGGTTGACAGTATCCATGAAGGATATGAGGGCAGCGGTGGCACTATGTCCCGGCTTAAATCTGTGTTTGGTGGGGGAGAGGATGTGGTTGTGAGTCAGATGGTGAAGAAGTTGAGAATGAATACATTTTTCCAGAATCTTAAGAGATGGGCGATAGTATAGCAATGGTATAGAAGTTGGTGGCGTCTATGTTGGGGCCCCCTTTATGTAGGGAGAGGATATAAGCTTTTTTCCAGATGATGGGCACATAGGATTCTTGGATAGACCTATTGAGAAGTATGCTGACAGGGTAAGTGATTGAGTTGGCTGAGATTTGCAGGTATTTGGCAGGAATATTGTCAGGGGTATTTGTGCATGGTTTGAGTTTCAGAAGCAATTTTTTAATAGTCGAGGTGGGTATAGGTGATGGAGTAAAGTTGGGAATAGGGGTGTACTGGTGTTGGCTGTGGAGAGGTCTGTGGTAGACAAGCTGGTCTTGGGAAAGGGAGCGGTTAGACTGGCTATAGTATCTATGAAATAGGAGTTGAAGGTTGCAGTAATTTCAATGGGTGTTTTATTTGGGTCTGGGCAAAGATTATTACTAGAGCCTGGGTTTAATAAAGAATTGAGAGCGCTCCAGAATTTCCTTGGGTTTTGCTCGTAATGATTTTGTAGTGTAAGGTAGTGTTCTTTTTTTGTTTTGTAGTATTAGGCGCTTAACCTGGTTTCGGAGCGGTTTGTCCTGGGCGAGGTCAGATGGTTTTTGTTTTTTGCCAGATTTTCCACGATTTGTCTCTGCGTTTCATGAGATCCTTAGAGGATTTTGTTAGCCAACTGGCATGATTGGTCTTTACTCTCTTTTGTCTAAGGGGACCATCTAAGGGGAGCGACCTTGTTTAGTATGATGTGGAAGGCTGAGTTGAAGAACTCAACTGCCTCATCAAGGGAAAGTGATTTTAGTGCATCCAAGTTGATGCTAAATAACCTTTGGTTAAAGCTAGATGGACACAACTGGGATTCATCTCTGGTAACCTTGTACTGATGTTTATTAATTGTTGTGGTACACTCACGTTGTATAAAGGCTGGTAAGTGGTCACATACTACTGGAGTGTATACTAGCTGACGTGATCTTATTTGGGTCTGACACTAAAATCCAGTCTAGGATAGAGTCATTAATATTAATTTTATTAGGCCTGGTTATGGTGTTAACTAGCTGGATGAACTTGCAAAGATTGATATTGCAGTTAGAATGGTGTGGGGATATGTCAAGCCAATTAATATTTATGTCTCCCAGTACGATAGTCTAATTTTTTATGTTAGCAGATGCCTAGGCAAGGATTTCCTCAAGAATTGTGATGCTATTGCCTGGGGGAATGTAAATGACCATCACACAGATGTTTTTGCATTTGTTGTTTAGGTAAGAAGCTAAAAGGTCATAGCAAGGTTGGCCCCACTTGAAGATATCGTTTGCCACTGTTTTAAGAGACCACTCATTAGGCAGTAATGTAGTTCTGCTCAGTTTGTCCAAGATGGTGGATGCCCCAAGTTTATGCACTGCTACTAGAAAGTGGCTTAAAGAAATCGACTACTGCCAGATTCTCAAGGCTTCTCAGCAAAGAGGGTACAATCTAGACCAGCCTCATTTGCTGATGTACCAAACCACTGACATTGTCTAAATATATGGCAATCACATCTATAGGTAAATGGTCTTGAAGAGCCTGCAACATAAGGAGGACCACTCAACTCCAAGACATTGCTATGAATGTTGAACTCTACTGAGGACTAAATTCCATGGCCTGTTCTCCCTTAGAAATACCCCCATCCCAAAAAAGGGATGCATCTGTGGTCACTGTGGCTTTGGGTATCAGAGGAAGGAAGTGCGTGCCATGAGTCACTGAGTTAGACAAACCCCACCATTCAATATGGTTACTGTAGAACCGCATGACACACATTCTGAAGTAAAGGGGATGAATTTTCTGAGACCACTGTACAACTAGTGTCCATTGTATGACTGCATGTAATCTGTGTATCAACTGTCTAATGTAATATTTTACTGTGTACATGGAGCTTTTCTCCCAGAGCCTCCGCTGAAAAAAGACATGTGTCCAGTCGGACTTACCCTGTTAACAAATGTAAAATAAATAAATAAAAATTGTAGAACCTCATGGGATATCTAGTTAAAGGAGCCATCAGAGTTGAAGCCGCCACTACACCTAAGAGGCATAATATCAGTCGAGCCTGGGGCTTGGGATGATTTACTACCTTAAGAGCAACTGAAATTATTTATTTGACCTGTGCTGAGGGTAGCTTTCCTATCTGATATACAGTGTTTATGTAGCAGCCTATGAATTCTATGGCTTGGGTTAGCTGTAGTTTGCTCTTGTTGGTGTTTATACAGATGGCCAGATGGGTCAATAGCTGCAAAAATAATGACTGATGTGTTAAATGCAGATCCCAGAAAGTATTTATTTTTTTATTTTATTTATTTAACATTTGTTGACCGGGAAAGTCCGACTAGGTTCCACAGATCCTGTTTTCAGCGGAGGCCCGGGGAGAAATGCTCCAGAAGCATGTCTTTAGAATGTGGGAGGAAACCGGAGTACCCGGAGGAAACCCATGCGAACGCAGGGAGAACATGCAAACTCCACACAGAAGGCACCCCAGCCGAGAATCGAACCGGAGAACCTCTTGCTGTGAGGCGACAGCATTAACCGCTGCACCACTGCGCCGCCCAAGTAGCAAGAAGAAACCAATCATCTAACTATGGGAATACTTAGATACCTTGAATCCTGAGATAGGCTGTCACAGTTGCCATTATCTTGGTGAATACCTGGGGGGGGGAGGGGGGGGGTTTGACTGACTGGCATCACTCTGAACAGATGGTGAAAGGCCCCCGGACGGAAAATAGTTGTGTAAACTCTTAACCATAGCCATAGATGTCCTTCTCTTCTATATGCTGCAGTATTCACAACACGAGGGAATCCTCCGCCAGCTGACTTGTACATCCGGCCAGTATATAAAAGTCTAGTGCTACTGGGAGGTAAGTGCACTGTCACACAGAAGCAGAACGTACGACACTCAAAATGATGTTAGGTATAAAGTGAATGCCAGCTCATACCACACCTCAGAAAGTACAGTTTTGTACCTACCATAAATGTAGATGTCCGAACTGGATAGCATCTGCAGTCATAACAAGTGGGTTGTCCTGTCGTCAGGCAGCCCTGCAGTCGGCCGGATTCCAAAGTCCGGGTCCGGCTTCGGCTGATGTCGCACTCCACCCGACGTCATCTCTGTTGGTCTTCGGGTATAAAAGCATCAGCCGACGCCATTTTCCTCAGTGTTTCTTGCCCCAGATGCCAGTAGCCCTCTTGCAGGCTAAAATTTGGATAGATGCCAATGTTTCCAAATAGATAGAGGTAAACACAAAAATAAGCATATATGTACATATATACAAACAAATACACCATAAAGACTCCCCAACAGCTAGCTATTAGGAGGGTAAAACACCCTAGGAGTACCACAGAGGGAAGGCGGAGGGTAATCCTGACTGCAGATGCTATCCAGTTCGGACATCTACATTTATGGTAGGTACAAAACTGTACTATGTCCTTCATGGATGCATCTGCAGTCATAACAAGTGGGTAGAATACCATAGCCAACTAGGGAGGAGGATAAAAGTAGATTATGGTGTGTTTAGGATCCCTTGCAGTACAGCAGTGGCAAATCCTGCTCGGGATCTGGAATATAGAGGCAAATTATAATGCTTGGCAAATGTATGCACGGAGGTCCAAGTAGCCGCCTCAATAATGTCTTTGGTTGCCACTCCTCGTAAGAAGGCTGTGGTAGTGGCTGTTGCCCTTGTAGAATGAGGTCTTATGTTCTGTGGAATTGGTTTTCCATGGAAGGAGTAACAGTATCGTATGCAATTTCCTATCCATTTGGAGATTGTCTGTTTGGAAATAGCTTTTCCTTCCCTTCCTGTTGCATAGGCTACAAAAAGTTGGTCAGTCTTTCTGCTATTTTTGTTCTGTCCAAGTAGTAGCGTAGCTGTCTATGTACATCCAAGGTATGCAGTATTCTTTCCCTCTGTTTTGTGGGTTGGGAAAGAAGGTAGGTAGGTGGATTGCCTGGTTTAAAGATACTCTGGATACCACCTTGGGCATAAATGTAGGATTAGTCCTCATGGACACTCTATCTTGGTGGAAGATTAGGAAGGGTTGCACTGCCATTAAGGCCTGTAGTTCTGAAACCCTCCTTGCTGAAGTAATTGCCAGTAGGAAAGCAGTTTTCCATGACAGGTGTTGTAGGTCTGCTGTTGCTGCTGGTTCAAAGGGTGATAGTGTCAACTTTTCTAGCACAAAGTTTAAATCCCAAGCTGGTAATGGTGGTTTCCTTGGAGGTTTTACATTCTTGATTCCTCTGAGGAACTGCCTGAGCAAAGGGTGCGAAAAACAGGTGGATCAAAGCTGTATTCTGCTGAAATAGCTGATGCATGTATCTTGATGGAGGAGTAGGACAGGCCTGAATGAAGAAGTTCGCCAGATACTCCAGAATGTTAGGCATATCTATGTTTGACACATCTTTTCCTCTTTCCGTACTCCAAATGACAAACCTTTTCCATTTTCCAGCATAGTTCCTTCTTGTTGAAGGTCTGCGTGCTTCAAGAATAATGTCTTTAACTCTTTGGGAAAGTTCTGGATTAGCTGCTGCTATGTGATGCTCCATGCAGTCAGTTGCAGCGTTTTTACGTTTGGATGTATGATGCTGTAGTTGTTCTGAGTTAACATCAAAGGCATCAGGGGTATTGGCCACATATTGTTCCGAGACATGCTCTTCAGTAGTGGGTACCAGTGTTGTCTTGGCCAGTTTGGAGCTATCAGGATTATCCTTGGACGTTCTTCCTTGATTTTTAGTAGTACCTTGTGTATCAAAGGAAGAGGTGGGAATGCATATGCTGTTAGGCCTTTCCAGTTGAAGGAGAGTGAGTCCACTTTCCATGCTAGTGGGTGGAATGTCCTTGTGCAGAATTTTTTGAGCTGGTGATTGAGAGGTGATGCGAATAGGTCTATCTGTGGCATTCCCCATTTCTTTGAGATGATCTTGAAGATGTCCGGGTGCAGCTTCCATTCGTGGGCATCCAAAGTGGTTCTGCTTAATATATGTCTGCTATAGTATTGTCTTTCCCCGGTACAAATATTGCCTGTAACTGAATGTTGTAGCTGAGTGCCAGGGTCCACAGCTCCAAGGTCATTCTGCATAGGGGGTATGAATGAGTGCCTCCCTGTTTGTTGATGTACCACATGACTGTGGTGTTGTCTGTCCTTATCAACTGGCCCTCTTTGAGGAATGGTTTGAACTTTTGGATTGCCAGTTTTACTGCCAGCATTTCTTTTAGATTGATGTGTAGGTGAAGTTGATCCTGTGTCCACAATCCTTGCACGCATTTGTCCAGCATGTGGGCCCCCCATCCTAGGTCTGAAGCGTCTGTTGTGATGGTCTGGCTTGGTTGACATCTGCGAAAGGGTAGGCCTGGGTTTGACTGGCATGCCTGAGCCCACCATAGGAACTCCTGTTTTAAGCATGGAATTAGTGGGATTTCTGTTTCTAGACTGTGTCTGTGTTGGGACCATAAATTCTTTAGGTACCACTGTAGTTTCCTCATATGTAGTCTGGCAAATGGGACCAAGATTATGCATGATGCCATGAAGCCCAAGGCCTGCAGAACTTTTCTTGCTGTTAACTTGTTCAGTTTTGTTAGTGCCAAGAAGTAAAGAGGAAGTTCTTTTTGTTTTTCTGTAGTCAGGAATGCCATTTGTTGTACTGTGTCCAATTCAGCCCAAGAATGTCCTTGTTTGGGATGGTATCAGCCTTGACTTTTGTAAATTGACTGTGTATCCCAGTCCTTGTAGCAAGTAAATGACCCTTTGTAAATCTGTTGTCAGCTTGCTTTTGTTGTCCCCTTGTAGTAGGCAGTCGTCCAGGTATGGGTAAATTTGAATTCCCTGTAGTCTGCAATGGCGATTACTGATGCCAGGCATTTTGTGAATACTCTGGGCAGTAGATAAGCCAAAGGGCAATGCTGAGAATTGATAGTGCTCTGATCCTGCAAGAAATCTGAGGTATCTTCTGCAGATTGGTCGAATGGGGACGTGCAGGTATGCCTCCTTGAGATCTAGAGTTACCAGCCAAGACTCCTTGCCCAGCATGGGAAGAAGTTGCTGTAGGGTCAGCATTTTGAATTTTGGGACAATGATGTATGTATTTAAGGTGGACAGGTCGAGAATTGGTCTCCAACTTTTTCCTTTCTTGGAACTAGGAATAGTCTGGAATAGAACCCCTTTCCTTGTTCTGCTGTTGGCACTCTTTCCACAGCTCTCATGTTTGCTAACTCCATTATCTGGCGTAGAGCCTCTGTTTTTGATTTGGAGGTAGATTTGGCATTCCTCTTTTGACTGGTAGAGTGTGGAAGTGAAACCGGTAACCTTGATCTATGGTTTGTAAAATCCACTTGTCTTTTGTTATGTAGTGCCAGTTCTTTGAAAATAAGGTTAACTTTCCGCCTAGAGGAGCTGCTATTTGTTCCCTGGTAGGCGGAGTTAGGATTAAGTCACTGTGGTTGTGCTGATGTAGTGGCAGTGGCTGTGTCTGTGCCTCTGTTGTTACCTTGCCACTGTCAGTCCTCTGTAGGCCCCTCCTCTGGATTGGTTTCTGCCTCTGGAGCGTCTATTCCTGCCCCTTTGAAATTTTGTGGAGTCAGGAAAGGACCAATTTTGGCAGGCCAGTTCCTGCTAAACCTTGGGGGTTGAACCTGCAAGAAATCTTTGACAGTTTGAACAGATTTTGCCTTTTCTTCCATTTTCTTCATAACCTGCTGGGCAGGTGTACCAAACAAACTTGTCTTGTCCATAGGAGCATCTAGCAACTTAGCTTTAACATGATCCGGTAAAGCTTGTTCCTTTAGCCATGCATGCCTTCTTATCACTGTGCCTGTCATGGCTGATCTAAATGAAGCCTCCAGTGCATCATAGCCACATTTTAAGGAATGGTTGCTAACTTGTTGTATGTTATTTACCATCTCTAATACATATTTCTTATCAAGAGATTCATCAGTGGTTAGTTTTTAGTTAACTGATCAAGCATAAACTCTTGGTATTGTATCATGTGAAACTGACAGTTTAAAGCTCTAGCTGAGAGAGTAGCTGAAGTGTAGACCTTTTACCCCATCTGTCTAATGACCTTGCTTGCCTTTCAGATGGCATAGGGTTTTAGCTGTGGTCGTGGCTACTGCCTTGGGACCCTGGGATATAGTTTCTGGGTCTGCAAGAGGGGCCTTGTAAAGGTGGTGATGAGTATCTGGCACCCTGTAAAATCTGTCTGGTTTGGCAGGGGCTGCCGGTAAAGAGTCTGGAGCGGAGCAAACATCATTGAAAGCATCATCCACCACAGAGAGAACAGGAGGTATAGCCAAGGGCCTGTGCTGTGGGAGGTGCAGAAAGGTCCTAAGTCTTTTTCTGGAGTCTGAAAAATCCTGTTGCTGCCATTGGAACTGTTCTCGCATGGCATGCAAGGTTTCCCCAAAGGAGAATTCTTCTGGTGGGGAAGCAGCTGGAATGGATTCTTCAGCATCAGAATCTTCAAAATTGGAGAAGGGAGCCTCTGGCTGGTCAGTTATGTCTGATTCATCAGCAGAATCATCAGAAGACACTGGCTCAGGGGGCTCTGCCCTAGGTCTCTTCTCTGGGGGCTGAGAGGCCCTGTCTGGGTGAGATTGAGATCCTCTAATTAAAGAAATTAAATCTTCTGCCAAAGAAAGCATTTGAGAACTAGAAGAGGGCCTGGATGTGGGGGGTTTAACAGGCACTGATTTAGTAGTCTTGGCTGCTTTAGCCCTGGCGTAGGCCTTAATGGACATGGCTGCTGGAGGCCTAGCAGCACCACGTGCTGGGGTAGAGACATCCAAGGGGATGGTGTCTGATAAGTCAACCACCGTAGTGGGTACAATTTCTGAGGTCGATTCAAGAGTTGTAGCAGGGGCCTCAGTTGTAAGAATAGGTTCAGCTGTACTTTGATCAGTTTTCTCGGTTTCGGCCAAAACCGAGACACTCGCGGTTTGCTTTACCGTGGTTTCGGCCGAAACCGCGGACCGCGAGTGTCGGTCTTTATCTTTGCGTTTTTGGTAGATTGGGTAGTCGGAGGATCCGACGGCATAATGTACGCAAAATCAGTACCGAAAAACTGTTCTGCAAACTCCGACCGACGCCTAAGCGTTCGTCGGTTGAAAGAGGCACAGGCCGAACAGGCTGCTACGTCGTGGGCTGGGCCTAAACAAGGCAGACAGTAAGAGTGGAAATCTTTATGAGGTATTTGTTTCCCACAGGTTAAACAATTGTTAACTTTTTCTGACATCGGCTGAGGCAAGAAAGAGTCCCCAACGGGTACTTAGCTTTAGAAGTCTTAGTAGTATTCGGTAGAAGTAATCTCTGGATCCGACCGACCGGCACTTGCGAACAGCTTCTGCTTGAGCGCAAGGCAAGAAAGACGGAGGAAAATGGCGTCGGCTGATGCTTTTATACCCGAAGACCAACAGAGATGACGTCGGGTGGAGTGCGACATCAGCCGAAGCCGGACCCGGACTTTGGAATCCGGCCGACTGCAGGGCTGCCTGACGACAGGACAACCCACTTGTTATGACTGCAGATGCATCCATGAAGGACATCTGAATGCTGCAAAAAAGCACCAGCCTGATCCTAGGTGAGAAAAACAAACCAACAGAAGACAGGTGAGCCATCAAGGGTGGGGGAGTACTATTGCAGCATATAGGAGGGAAGGACGTCTATGGTTATGGTAAAATTTTATACAACTATTCTATGTCCTCCTACTCGTATGCTGCAGTATTCATAATATGAGGGAGAATACCAAAGGTCATGTAGAAGAATTGGGTGGAGGAACAGAAACATTCTCCACAAACCTATGCAAAATAGCCCTGGCAAAACTAGCTGTGGACCTGGAAATGTCATCTAACTTAGTGTTTCATGAAGGTATGAACAGAAAACCAGGTAGCTGCTTCCAGAATAGAACAGGTGCTCAAGCCCTTGAAGGCACCAGAGGAAGACGCTGCTCTAGTGGAATGACTTTTGATAGGCGAGGGGAGAGTCTTCCCATGAGACACAACAGAAGAAACTGGTTTTGGAAATCCAAATGGAAATAGTCTGCTTGGAAACATGCTTGCCCAGGGCCCTTGGGTGATACGAAAACAGACAGATTTCCGAACTGGTTTGGTTTTATCAAAGTAATATCAGAGTTGCCTTTGCACATCTAGTGTGTAGGGTCCTCTCACTAGAAGACTGAAAAGGGAAGAGGGTGGGAAGATTGATGGACTGACTGTGATAACTCACTCACCACCTTGGGCATAAAGTAGGGGTTAGTGAATAAAGAAACCCTACCCCTGTGAAAAACCATGAAGGGGGAAGACATCACAGCCTGTAACCCAAACCCTTCTGGCAGAAGTAATGTCCACAAGGAGGACTGTTTTCCAGGTGCAGTGTTGCAGAGAAGCAGAACTTGCTGGTTCGAAAGGAGTCAGGGTAAATTTTGTAAGACAAAGTTGCGATCCCAAGGAGGGGGAACTGGTTTCCTTGGTGGTCTGATGTGAAGGACACCTCTTAATAAAAGTCTGACTTCCAACTTGGAAGCTAAAAGGGAGAGATAGGCAGGGAGAGACAGCAGACAGCAGAAAGGTGAGCTTTTACTGAGAAGTATGACAGACCACTCCTTCAGCAATTCACTCAGGAAGGAAAGAACCACTTTCCACTAGAAGTGGTTGTAAATCCTTTTTAAGACACCAGACGGCAAACCTTTTCCATTTGGAAACATAGGCTTTCGTAATGGGTTTTTTGGCCTACTGCAGAACTTGTAGCACATCCTCAGATAAAAGGTGTATGAAGGGATTCGAAATCCTTCACTCACAGGGTCAGCTGTAGAGTTCACATCTATGGGTGTACTCAAGTTCCCTTGTCCTGTGTGAGCAGGTCCATTCTGTGGAGTAACCTGTGGTGATTGCCCTTGGCTAAATGCAGAAGAGGGAACCAATGCTGTCTTGGCCAAAAAGGAGTCATCGGCAAGATTTTTAGTTGCTCCGGCTGCATTTTCAACAGGACTTTTTGCAGAAGTGGGAAGGGGAGGATGCACATAGAAACATCCCCTTCCAAAAGAAAAACAGGGTGTCCACCTTCCATGCCAGAAAATCTGGAACCCAGGCACAAAACATGGGAAGTTGTTTGTTCATGGGGGAGGCAATACCTGAGGTGTACCCATTGATAGACTATGTCCAGATACATCACTGTGTAACACCCATTCGTAGGAGTGAGTCACAGACTTGCACAGTGTGCGTCTGCCACAACATTCTGGGTCATGGGTATGCAAACCGTCTCGAGGGTGAGCTGACTATGGGTAGCTAACTCCCAGGTTTGTAAAGCCAGTCTGCACAGAAGATAGGACTTTGTCCCTCCCGGTTTGTTGAAATACCAGAAGAGTTTGGTACTGTCTGTAAACCATCTTAAAACCCCCAGGGGGAAAAAAAAAGAGGTTTGAAGATTTGTAGAGCAAAAATCAAGGCCCTCATCTCCTTTATACTGATGTGCTCCCTTTTCTGGGTGTGAGACCAGATATCTCTAATCCTCCACAAGTCTAGAGTTGCTCCCCATCCCATGTCTGAAGCATTGATGTACAGCTCCCCATCTCATGTCTGAAGCATCTGTGTACAGCTCCTAAGTGGGAAGAAGTGGATTGCAAGGGTAAGCCTGGATTCCTTGAAACCAGCTGGATCCACCAGCGTAACTCCTTTTTCAGGCAAGGCAGGAGTGGGATAGAAAATTTCAGAGGATGGGAGTGTTGTACCCATACTGTTCTCAAGAACCACTGGAATTTCCTTTTGCGTAACTTGACTAAAGGAAGCATGGCCATGAACCCCAGGAGGCGAATAAACTCCACGGCAGCAGGGAATGAAGAAGCAAGAGGTCCTGGAAGTAGGTGGTGAGGGACCGGACCCTTTCTGGAGGTAAGGAAGCCAGCATCCTGTCCGATTGGATCCTGCAGCCAAGGAAGATGTGGCCCTGGGAAAGGACTAGAGTAGATTTCTGGTACTTGATGGTGGACCCTAGACCCTCCAACAGTGACACCATGAAGGAGAGATTTGCCTGAAGGATGTCTCGAGTCTGAGCCTGGAGAAGGTCATCTAGGTATGGAAAGATCTGTATGCCCTGTAACCTTGCAGAAGGCTACGACAGGAGCTAAGCATTTTGTAAAGACCCTCAGGACCGCTGACAATCCAAAGGGCATGGTATAGAATTAAAAATGTGAGGAAGCAATAGCAAAATGAAGAAACTTCCTGAAATGAAGATGAATGGGAATATGAAGAGGGGCATCCCTGATGTCCAGTGACACCATAAAGGCCTGAGGAAGGATGAGAGGAAGAAGGTGGGGCAAGGTTAACATTCAAAAGGTGGGAACCTTCAAAAAGGTACTTAAATGGGATAGACCTAGAATGGGTCTCCAAAGACCATCCTTTCCTGGGTACCAGGAACAACCTGGAGTAGAACCCTTTTCCTACTTAGGTGGGCGGCACTACTTGAATGGTGCCTTAGGAAAGGAGGGTGGAAATGACATGGGGAGAGAGTTCCACTTGTCCTTATGCAGGTTGTGGAGTACCCCTGAAGGGAGGAGGGATCTTCCGCACCATAAAGTATCCTTGCAGGATGACTGATAAGACCGAAGAGTCATGAGTTATCTGTTTCCAAGCAGAGAGAGAAAGAGACGAACCGACAGAGGTGCTAGTGGTCTGGGAGGAGGGTAGTCACAGACTCGCCGTCTTAACCTGAAAGGGCCATTTGTGTGGGAGTAGAGGAGGAAGACTTGGAGGTAAATTGTTTCCTAGCATCTCTCTTACCGTTGGAGGATTGGGGTCTGGCAGATTTTCTTACAAAGGTGGTATTGGTAGGGTAGTTCCTCTGAAACCTGGGCACCAGGGAAACAAAAATATATTTCACGTCTTGCAGCTCCTTGCCTTTCTCCTGTACAGACAAAGTTCTGCAACAGAGGTACCAAATAATGCCTTATTGACCAGGTGGGCATCCATAACTTTTGCCTTAATGTCATCAGGCAAAGTTTGGAGCCTTAGCCAATAATACCTCCTCAGAATTGACCCAGATGCAGCCGCTCTAGCTGATGCCTCCACGGCATCATAACTACACTTTCTGGAATGTTGTGTAACCTGAGCTAAGTAGTTAAAGATGAAGGAAAGCTTGGCCTTTGTGGAACAGTCAGAAAGCTCAAAGTAGTTTCCCAGCATCTGACAGAAGGGCCAAGGAATATATGGCCATATGGGTCTGGTAGTTAATGGCCCTGAAAGCCACAGTAGCTGAAGTATAAACCTTTTTTTTCCTATTCTCTCCATAACATCGCTCTCCTTATCTGAGGGGATCAGGAAGTGGAAGGTACCATCTTGAAGGCCTTGCCTGCAGATACTGGAATGGTAGCAGGGTCTGCAGAGGGGCATTTGAACAGGAATTTGTAGTCCTCCAGCACTTTATAAAATTTATCTGGTCTTTTGGGGGCAGGAGGTTGAGAACTGGGGCACTCTGAAGCTGCAGCAAAGGCATCCAGGAAGGCTAGCAGAAAGTACAGTTTTGTACCTACCATAAATGTAGATGTTCGAGGATCCACATTGCTGCAGTCCTAACTATTGGGTAGTCCGCTGTCCAGTCGGCCCGAATACCAAAGTATATGGCTGACGTCGGTCAGGGCGCATTAGACTGACGTCAGTACGTCAGGGTACTAATGCGCATGACCGACGTCATATCCTCAGTCTTTTCTTGCCCCAGATGTCAGAAGACCCTAAAAAGACAAGGCCTAATATACCTGCACCAAAAATATGTACAATATATACAAAATCATCAGCATATAACCTCACCTACACAACCACCCCTAAACACAGAGGGGAAGGAGGGAGGGTAAATTGGACTGCAGCAATGTGGATCCTCGAACATCTACATTTATGGTAGGTACAAAACTGTACTATGTTCTTCATTCCACATTGCTGCAGTCCTAACTATTGGGTAGAATCCCAAAGCAGAGGTAAGGGAGGCTGGCAAATCATAAAGAAGCAGGAGCTGACAACATGCCTTGCAAAATAGCTGTGGCAAAACCAGCCCTAGACTTAGAGTAGAGAGGAAGGTGATAATGCTTAGAGAAAGTATGCACTGAACTCCAAGTAGCTGCCTCCAAAATATCCTTAGTTGCCACCCCTTAGAAATGCTGTTGAAGTGGCAGTAGCCCTAGTGGAATGAGGCCTAATCCCAGCTGGAATCTCCTTGCCATGATGGGAATAACAAAATGCAATGCAAAACCCAATCCACCTAGAAATAGTTTGTTTTGACACAGGCTTGCCCTCTTGAACTCAAAGCAAAAGAAACAAACAACTGCTGAGACTGCCTAAAATCCTTAGTCCTGCTTAAATAATAACGCAATTGCCTGTGTACATCTAAAGTGTGCAAAATCTTTTCCCCTTTATTTTGGGGGTCTGCATAAAAGTAGGCAAATGAATAGTTTGGTTTAAAGCCACACTAGAAACCACCTTAGGCATAAAGGAAGGATTAGTGCGTAATGATACCCTATCCTTATGGAAAATCAAAAGGGCTCTACTGCCATAAGGGCCTGCAACTCAGACACCCTTCTTGCAGAAGTAATAGCCAACAGAAAAGCAGTCTTCCATGACAAGTATTTCAATTCAGCAGTAGCCGCAGGCTCAAAAGGTTGTAGAGTAAGTTTTTCCAACACAAAATTGAGATCCCAAGCAGGAGTAGGAGCTCTATGGGGGTCTTATATTCTTTGCCCCTCTAAGAAACTGCTTGAACAAAGGATGCGAAAACAATGGTGGGTCACAATCATAGTGAGCTGAAATTGCTGCAGCATGAATCTTAATGGAAGAGAAGGACAAACCTTTGTCCAATAACTCAGTAAGATATTGAAGAGCCACACTCAAATTAGGCTCAGAAATCTCCAAATTCTTTGCTGTACTCCAAAATAAAAATCTCTTCCATTTTTCTGCGTACACTTTCCTTGTACTAGGTCTTCTAGCTTCCATAATCACATTTAAAACTTGTTGAGGAAGTTGAGACCTGCTGTGCTTCAACACAGAATATGCCAGGCTGTTAGATGAAGAGAGTGAAGCTTGACATTGAGTAGATGACCGTCCTTCTGAGATAACAGATGTGGAATCAAAGGTAAAGGCCATGGAGGCTTCCTTACCAGACTCCTCAGTAGTGGGTACCAGTGTTGCCGAGGCCAATCTGGAGCTATTAAAATCATCCTTGGCTTGTCTTGTCTGACCTTTAAGAGCACCTTTGGAAGAAGAGGCAGAGGTGGAAAGGCATACACATGAAGATTTTTCCAACTGAAAGAAAGAGCATCCACTTTCCAAGCTGTGTGATGAAACCCCTTTGTGCAAAACTTTGGCAGCTGGTGGTTTAGTGGAGAAGCGAACAGATCTATGTCTGGAGTTCCCCATGACACTGTCAATTTCTGAAATACATGAAGATCCAGTTTCCACTCGTGGGGATCCATGATTTGTCTGCTTAACACATCTGCTAAGGAGTTCTGTGCTCCCGGCAGAAACCTTGCCTGAAGAGTTAGTTGCAAGCTGAGCGCAGTCTCCCATAAAATCATTGCTTGCCTGCATAGAGGATAAGAATGTGTTCCCCCTTGTTTGTTGATGCACCACATGACAGTTGTGTTGTCTGTTAGAATCAACACCTGCCCTGGAAGAAGTAACTCCTTGAAAGCCATTAATGCAAACTGGACTGCTAACATCTCCTTCATGTTGATATGTAGATGCTGTAGTCTGGCAGGCCACTTGTCTTGTATCCACTTTCCATTTAGATGAGCTCCCCAAGCAATGTCCGAGGCATCTGTCGTTAAAATCTGACTCGCCTCTGGCCGGGTCACAGAGAGTCCCTTGTTTAGGTGACATTCCTGAGCCCACCACAAAAATTCTTTTTGAAGGCAAGGTATTATTTGAATGACAGTGTCCAAATCCTGGCAGTGCTGTGTCCATACATTTTTGAGATACCATTGCAGCTTCCTCATATGCAGTTTGGCATTGGGAAGCACCAGAATACAAGATGCCATGAACCCTAATGCTTGAAGGACTGTCCTTGCAGTCAGCACGGACTAATGAGATAGTTGATGGAAGTAAAGGGATAGACTCTTTTGTTTGTCCGGGGTTAAAAAGGCCATCGGGGCTGCTGTATTCAGTCTCACACCCAGAAAGCACATGTCTTGAGAGGGTACTAGACTGGACTTTATTTCGTTCACAGAATACCCTAGGCATCTTAGCACTGCTATAACATATTCCAGATGCTGTACAAGGTTCTTCCTTTTCTTGAGCCAGAATCAGGCAGTCGTCCAAGTAAGGATAGATTTGAATTCCTTTTAGCCTGAAGTAAGCTATCACTGGAGCCAGAACCTTTGTGAATACTCTGGGCGCAGTAGATAAGCCAAAGGGCAATGCAGAGAACTGATAATGAGAATTTCCAGCTCGAAAACGCAGATACTTCCTGCAACTTAGTCTTATAGGCACATGAAGGTAAGCTTCCTTGAGATCTAAAGTTACCATCCAGTGATCTTTGCCCAGCAGAGGTAAAAGCTGTTGTAACGTCAACATCTTGAACTTGGGAATGTCCAGATAAGTGTTGAGGATAGATAAATCCAAAATTGGTCTCCACGTGTTCCCCTTCTTTGGTACTAGGAACAGGCGAGAATAAAATCCTAGGCCCCTTTCTGATACAGGGACTGGCTGAATGGCCCCTATTTGGAGTAACAGAGAAATTTGCTTGTGAGCCTCTTTCCTTTGTGGAGGAGGAACGTCTGGCATGCCTTTGAAAGGGGGCAATGTATGGAAATAAAACCTGTAACCGTGGTGAATGATATCCAACACCCATCTGTCTTGAGTAATTAAATCCCAATTTTCTGTGAAAAGAGACAGTCTTCCTCCCAAAGGAGCTGCCAGACGAGAATCTACTGGCAGCTGGAAAGGCAGGTCATTGGGTCTGTTCTGAAAGGACTGACCCCTGCCCTCACCAGAAGTCTGAGCAGGTGAACTTCCTGTTCTAGGCCTAAAAGAACCTTGAGCTCTGCCCCTACCACGTCTAGACCTACCCCTAGACTGGGAATCATAAGCAGGATATGTCCATCCCTTAGTAGGCCAATTTCTACTAAACTCGGGTGGCTGCACCTGCAAAAAATCTTTAACAGTTTGCATAGACTTAGCTTTGTCCTCCATTTTCTTTAAAACTGCTTCCACAGGCGAACCAAACAACACATCAGACTGTAAAGGAGCATCCAAAATCCTTGTCTTAACATGCTCAGCTAAATTCTGATCCCTCAACCAGGCATGCCTGCGAAGAACAGAACTAGTGGCAGCCACCCTCGAGGAGGCCTGTACAGCATCAAAACCACATTGCAAAGAATGCTTACCCACTTGTTCAGACACATGAACTAAATCCAGCAACTCTTTACACTCAATACCTTCCGCCAAAGCATCCACCTTAGATTTCAATTGTGAAAGGAGATAATTTTGATATTTTAGCATGTGAAACTGACAATTCAACGCCCTCATGGCTAAAGTGGAAGAAGTATACACTTTCTTTCCCCATCTATCCAAAGCCCTTGCCTCTTTATCAGTGGGAACAGGGTTTTTAACAACAGAGGCCTTAACCCCTTTAGGTCCCTGAGAAACAGTTTCCGGGTCTGCCCTAGGACTCTTAAAAAGATACTTATGAGCTTCAGGCACCCTATAGTACCTATCAGGTTTAACAGGAGCAGGAGGCAAGGAATCAGGGTTCAGGGAAGCCTCTGCAAAAACATCTTCCACCACATTCAACACAGGAGGTATAGCTAAGGGCCTATGCTGGGGTAAAAACAAGAATTCCCTAAGCCTTTTCCTGGAATCAGAGTAATCTTGGCCTTCCCATTTAAAGTGCTCCCTCATAGAATGCAGAGTCTCTGAAAATGAGAAATCCTCAGGAGGAGAAGCTGTAGGAGTGGAATCATCCACATCAGAATCAGAATAAGGAGGATACTCCTGCAAGTCTTCCGCAGAAGACTCAGAAGCCTCTGAACACTGTTCAAAACTCTCAAACTCAGGTTCCACCCTAGGCCTCTTATCAGGAGGGGGCATAGAACCTCTAATCATAGTAATCAAATCTTCTGCCATTTTAAGCATATGTTTCTTAGGCACAGAACCTGAAGTGCTAGGAGAAGCCCCCACTGAAGCTAAACTTGGCCTACCTCTCAAAGAAGTTTTGGAAACAGAAGGAGAGGCTCTAACTACCTTGGGAAGAGAGGGAAGAACAGTTACCTGAGAAGCCCCCTCAGCCTGGCCTACCTCCTGAGAAGGCACATCCTGTAACAGTAAAGTCTCTGCCTGAGACTCCAAAGAAACTCCTAGCAAAACCTCTGGCTCCACTGAGCCTTCTAAAGAACCGACGTCTGGGACTGCCGGTTCATCAACTCTAGGCTTCGCTGTTTTGTCCTTGCGCTTTTTGGACGAAGCGGGCGGAGCATCCGACGGCATTTTATAATTGCAACGCTTCCCAAACACTAACCTGGCACAGTCTAACCTTCTCTTAATAGTGCGTTTGTTAAATCTAGCACAAGAGCGGCATCCAACAACGTCGTGCTCAGGCCCTAAACAAGGTATACACAAGGTATGGTAATCCCTATGAGGTATCTGTTTCCCACAAGAAATACAGTTATTCACTTTTTCTGACATCCGGTTAAATACTGAGGCAAGAAAAAATCAAAATGTTCCCCAACGGGGTACTTAGCCAACTTTGATTCGGTCTGAAACTCCAACTTCAGAAAATTTCAGAACGCCAACCTGCACTCGCAAAACTGCTTCTGCATCGGACCATGCGGCAAAAAAGACTGAGGATATGACGTCGGTCATGCGCATTAGTACCCTGACGTACTGACGTCAGTCTAATGCGCCCTGACCGACGTCAGCCATATACTTTGGTATTCGGGCCGACTGGACAGCGGACTACCCAATAGTTAGGACTGCAGCAATGTGGAATGAAGAACATCAGGAGGTATGGCAGATGGGGAAGGGGAGTCCATTTGCAGCAGGTCATAGTACCTTTTTTAGATGTCAGATACAAGACAACAATCCCATATGAAAAACTCGCTCATCTTAAGAATGGTTTCCCCCAAATGAGATATCCTCCCCAGGGGATATCAGTGCCACTAAATTCTTATTCTGGGGAGGCATAACCCGAAGCAGAAGAAATTTGGGCTGAATAAGCCAAAGACTCCATCATCTGAGGAAAAACCCTCAGAAGTCCTCTTTTGTGGAGTAGAGGGAGGAATGGCGGGAGAGAGAGAGACTTGAGGACTGTCTCAGGACCATAAAGGAGTTGAACAGGCCTTGGGGAAAAGCCTGCCAATGCACTGGTTGTTCCTGAGAAGGAGAAACGTTTCGTTTTAATTTTCTACTTTTTAGGGACCTCCATTTGGTGGAATGTGAATGGGCCTGACGTCAGCCTACACTCTACAATGTTGGTAGGAACACACTCACACGATGATTTGTGTAATGCCACATGGGCCTTCAGTCACAACTATCAGTGGATCCCCCCCTACTCCAGAGTTGGAAGACTGCTTTTCCTCCAAGGATGTGCTGGAAAGGGTCCTTTAAGGCCTCCACCCTGGCACCCATTAAAGGAGTACCTACTGACTCAGGAATGGTGTCCAGACCAATAATGGCTCTGGAGAGATGTCCAGACTAGAGGGAGCAGCCTAGATGTCTTAGACTTCTTAGCTTGTTACTCGACTGAAGGGCCCCATACAACTTCCATATCAAACGAGAGATGTTTTAGGCACTGATTTTTCAGGTATAAATTTAGGGAAGCTAACTGACTATGCAAAGTCTTTGGGACAAAGGCCTTGCAAATAAAACAGTTAGTATGGTTGTGGTCAGGACCTAGGCAAAATAAACAAAGGTCGTGTGAGTCCTTATGTGGAATCTGCCTTCCACACTGACGCTTGCCTTTCCTAGCGGACATATAACCACAAAAATACACAGTAGCAAAAAGCTAATAATGAAAAACACCAATGGGGCCCTTAACTGAACCAAGGTTCGCAACTTGCTTGATAAGCAACAACTGGATCAGACATGTGGCAGAAATGTTCTGAGGTCTGGTACATGCTGATGTCCACTTTATAACCATAATTTTTTGAACGACATACGTTATGCTTCTGTGCGACATCGCACTTACCTCACAGTAGCACTAGACCTTTGTATAGCGGCTGGACATACGAATCAACTAGCATACTATAGCATATAAACAGGACATTGGAGGAATCTTCTGGACTGCTGCTGTATCTTTATGTGACAGTAGGCATCCTGAAGATCTACAGAGCATATCTAATCATCCTTTTGGAGCACAAGTAGGAGGACTGTACTGTGACCTTCTGGAACGGATTCAAATTGCTGAGAGCCAAAATTGGTCTCAGGTCCCTTGTCTTTCTGGTACAAAAAAGAAACTTGAATAGACTCTGGATTCTAAATGGTCTTGGGGGACCGCTTGAATGACCTGTCCAGTAACTTCAGAAATTCTGTTGCTGCAGACCCCAACTGACTGGGTGGAATACTGGGAATCTTTTGTTTTATTCTTGGGTTTCCAAAAGGGTATTGTATAACCTCTGGTTATGACCCTTAGCACCCACACATCGAAGAGTATATTTTTCAAGACTTGAGAGTATAAGGAGAAGCATCCCCCCCATCTGCCTCCAGAGTACAGCAGTTGTGGAAGAAATGTTCAGAGATGCTGATAAGGTCTCTCTGTGAAAGGTCCATGGAAACCTTGGTTTTGCAGACTCCCTCTGCCTCCTGGGTGATGATCCATGGAGCTGCCTCCTCTTGTGCCTCTGAGAGGTCTATCCACACAAGTTTCCTGGTGGAAACCTTGAGATTTTTTTGAACCACACCACCCCACCTTTGATTCCTGGAGAATGATCTCAGAGGAGATGAAAAATGGATTCCACTGGCAGACAAGGTCTTACCATCCTGTTCACTTCTGGTAAGCATTTTCTTGACTTTTGATCCAAAGACAGTGGAACTACCATGAGGCATTTAAGAAGTTGGTTATACAGCTTTCTGTACATAGCAAGGCTACATCCAGGCATGATGATGCATACTAATACCTGTACTGATTGCTCGGGCTGCACCATCTGTTACGTTAGAAAGTGGTCTCATGGTTACCTTCGAAAACGATTGTAGGGCAGACAATTGGGAATTCACACTTTTTTGGACATCCACTGGTAAGTTACCCACTAAAGAATTTAAACATTCTTTTATCAAATCCTTATGGAAGCATGTCAAATAAGCAATATAGTTTAGCAGACAGAGAGACAAAGTGGCTGAAGCATATTTCCATTTATGTCCAATGCCCTAGACTCCCTCTTAAGAGAATGGACAGAGGAACTCTCCTCAGACTGTTTCTTTTTAGTGGCTGCTTTTACCACCATGGCATCTGCAGCAGAGTCCCTGGCCCAGAATTTCCTTTCCTTTCTTTAGGGGTAACTAAAATTCTGTCTGGCTTGTATGGGATAGGGTCTGCCACATTAGGTTGAGTGATAAGGTTGATTAGGGTGTCTGGAGGGTGACCACCAAGGATGCTGAAGAGTCAGACTCAAAGCTTTGAGAAACAAAGACTCATTAGAAGAATGAGTTTTGTTGGACCCCCCCCCCCCCAACTATTTCATCAATTCAAGGAAGTCTCCGAAGCAGATGCTTTCAGGGGGACCTTAGATAAACTTCTCCCTCATGTAAGTCGAAGTCATCGGTGACAGGCTTGGGAGAGAAGTCACTGAGCTTCCTTTCACAATTCCTCTTCCAAGAAAAGTGCCTTGAGACTCCTAAGGGGAACATATCAAAATCAGAGATGGGACTCTAAGTCTAAGGGATGCTTCGATCCCAATCTAACATAACTTGAGAAGGAAGGAACAGTTCTCAGAGTAATACGAACAAGAGAGCTTTCAAATGCTGAAGTCCCAAGTAGCAGCGACTGCTCTGAAAATCTTGGGATCAACTCTACCACTGGAGCTAAGACACAGATGCTCTGGCTCAGGGATTCTACTCAATCCAACTGCAGCAGAGTAGAGTGAGGGAGGGAAGATGTTGAAGCCAAAACCACCAGGGCTGTTGATTCAAGCTGGTACGGCTAGAAGGTTGAATCTGATGTACACCATCGCAAGAAATGGAGATGGTGTAGGAAGCTGAGAAGACTAAGCAGTCTGGATAGAAAGGCTGATGCTGGATCCTTCCTCGGGGATGAAGCCAGCATGACTTTCAGTTCAATCTGTATCCTCAAAAGTCTCATAATTTCGTCATCATCAAATTCTGAGAGACTCCTAGTAGATCAGCCAAATATAGAGGATTAGGTTATCGACACAGACTTCATAGGTTCATAGGTTTATACTAGGCTATCTGCCCTAAGGCATTTATAAGCCTAGCCTAAAGTTTTGTGGCTTATGCCACCCCTTATATGAAAAAGTACTGTGCCCATTAGTTTGTTGTGCCTCTGTCCAGCAGTGACACAGATGATTCCCGGGGTAAACCTATGATCTCCCATCCACAGATCAAGATTTCTCTTGAACAGAGCCAGCGAGGTGCTCTGCCTCACATGGACCGGGATTTTATTCCACAGCATAGGGAGTCTCCGAGTGATAAATCTATCCCTCCAGCACGTCCTATTTATATCCGTGCTAAGGTTTAAGTCGCTTGCTCTAGTGGTTTTGGTGGATTTGGATTTTTTGAGGTGGAGCATGTCCATTAATTCCGGGCTGGACATGGCCTTGCATGTCAGGCACATGTCACCTCTGAGCAGACGGTATGCGACTGAATAGAGCTGGAGTTTCTTCAATCTGGCAGCATATGACAGATTTTGGAGTCCCTTTATCCTTTTGGTGAGGAACTTTTGGGGTCTCTCCAATTGCTGCAGATGTCGGTGAGATACATCCCGAATGGGGCATTGTACTCGATCATTGGTCTGATAAGTGAAGAGTACAGGGGAACAATGACCTCACTAGATCTGGATGTGAATCCCTTCATGATCAGGTGGGCAATGTAGAAGGCCTTTCTAACCACTTTAGCAACGTGAGTGTCAAAAGAAAGGCCACTGTCAACCTGGGTCCCCAGGTCCCTGATAACCTCTTCTGTGCTTAGTGGATTGCCACCTATATGGTAGCTTGGGGTTACCTTGTTTTTCCCGAAGGGTATGACTATATATTTTTTGGCGATTAACTTCAGGCCATGGCTCTGGCACCAGCTATCTGTTTCTGTGAGTCCCTTCTGAAGGATATCTGTATCCGATGCACTTTCCACTATGGCGCCCAGTTTGCAGTCATCTGCAAACTTTGTCAGCCAAAGTCCTCCCATGTTGGCCTGTACTTCTGAGAAGTAGATGCCGAACAATAGGGGGCCAAGGACCGAGCCCTGTGGGACACCACTTGTGACCGGCTTGGAGTCTGACATAGCGCCAGCAACTCTAACCCTGTGGGTTCTGTCCTTAAGCCAGTTTGCAACCCATCTTGTGACATATGGGTTTACATTTAAGCTGGTAAGTTTTTCTACAATACCCGAGTGGGGTATTGTGTCGAAAGCCTTTGCAAGGTCAAGGTAGGCTGTATGGACTGCCTTTCCCTCATCAATGGCCTTGGTGACTTTCGAAGAAGTTGACCAAGTTCAAAAGGCATGATCTGCCCTTGACGAAGCCAAACTGGGTCGGGTCCAATGTCTGCAAGTCCCCTATATCTTTGTTTATGAGCTCCATTATGATCCTCTCCATAGCTTTGCAGACTAGACTTGTTAAGCTTATGGGGCAGGGTAATTACCAGGGTCCGTAGAGGCACCGCCTTTGTGGAGTGGGACCACAGTTGCCGTACGCCACTCCTTGGGCACGTATCCTGCGGTAAGGCTGAGATTAAACAGCTGCCTTATGTGCGGGTTTAATTCCTCATTTAGCTAGTGTAGCACACAGCCGGGGACACCATCCGGTCCCATTGATGCTGTGTTTTTAGCTTTAGAGAGAGCAGCTTTCACCTGCGCATTTGAGATGTCTGGGAGGCTACACTCCGCTGGGATAGTTATCTCTCCTTTAGGCGGGAGGGCGGTGAAGTTTGCACTGAACCTGTCTGCCAGTATGTTGGCAATGTCTGTGGGTTCAGTGATTTTTGTATCATTTTGGACTAATTCTGAGCATATCTGGGAGTTTCCACCCAGGTTCCTAACGTAGCCGAAAAAGGCCTTATGATTGTCCTTTGAATCCATGGCAATTTTTCTCTCAAAATTGGCCTTAGTTGATTTTATGAGTGCTCGTATTTTTTTACTAATAATGATCAGGGGTGACTTCCCTTTTATGGATTTTGTTTTATCATGTAATAGCTTTCTCCTCTTATTGTAAAGTTTGTTAATGGCTGGGGTCCACCAGACTGGACGTTTGCCCTTTGTGGAAACAGTCTTGGTTTTATTTGGGATTGCCTGATCCATGCAGTCCTGGTGGTGTTCATAGAAGGCATTTGTAAGGGCTTCCGCAGCTTGGGTTGTGGTTTCCACTGGCTCAGGGGCCTTGAAGGATACCAAACCAGTCTTGAGTAGTGTGAAGTTTGCTTTAGAGAAGTTATTCACTGTGGTCTTTTTTGTTTGGGGTGGGGGCGGGATGTGGATTTCCAGTGAGATTAGTTTATGATCAGATCTCACCAAAGAGGGATATACTTCCGGTGTGGAGCATTTTGTCCCCATGTTTGTGGTAATGAGATCTAGTATATTTTCTCCTCTCGTGGGAACAGTGACTAGCTGTTCCATGCCATTTGAATTTATGAACTCCAGGAACCGTTGGAATAGAAAGTTAGGGCTTGAGTAATGTTCCCAGTCTATATTCGGGTAGTTGAAGTCACCCAATATGATGGTGTTTGGAGATACATTTATACCCTCCAGTGTCTTCAGGAAGGCTGTGTGGGGTTCCTGAGTTTGAGAGGGTGGCCTGTAGCATGCTACAATTTGTAGAGCAGTTTTGCCTATGGTTAGTTGCACCTGGATGGTTTCCGAAGCTTCGTGCGTTGCCACCAACCTGGAGGTGTGGGTATCCTTTATGAATATGGATACACCCCCTCCTTTTGTGGTGTGGTCCGGGTTTTGGGGCCGGAACGCATGATATGAGGTAAAACCTAATAGTGCCGGGGTGCTCTCAGGAGTCTTGAACCAGGTTTCAGTTACAGCACAGACATCGATGTTCTCCATACTGAGAAGGGCCTCGAGTGCGTGCACTTTGAGATTTAGACTTCTGGCACTGAGCAGCATTACCCTCAGTTTCTTCCCATTTTTGTTTTCTAGGGTGGTAGGTTTAGAATTTGAGCCTTGCCTAAAAAAGGCACTACAGGGGTGGCAAGAGCCTTTGCCAATATCCGGAATCCCAGGGGTGACAGGTGCAAGCCGTCCCTTGCGAAGCAGCGTGGCTTGTCAAGCATGTCATCCCAGGCAGACAGACACTGGATCCCCTTTGAATGACACCAGACATTAAGCCAATTGTTAAAGCTGATCATCTTGTCTCTATATTGTGGCATCATTCTTGGTGAAGGAAGGATACTGGTCAGGGTCATACCTTCCTGGGCTACATAATCAGAGAGCTCCTATATGTCTCTTTTCATGTAGTCCAGGGAGGTACGTCTCAGGTCGTTCACACCAGCATGGACAATGACTGTGTCATATTTGTACTTGCCGTGGAGTGACCCGAGTGCTTGTGTTATGTGGCGGATTCTAGCGCCCGATAGGCAGCTTACTGTGACCCTCTCCTTGTTCAGCCTGGTGAGTGGGACGTCAGTGTGTCTGACTATGGAGTCACCTATGACAAGTATGTTTGGTGTTGTATTTGGCCTTAAGGGCTGTGACTGCTGTGCACACTGATTTTGTGGTTTATGTGTTGCTTGTGGGGTGACTTCAAATGGTACCTTCTATAATATGGGAGAATGAAGACAGACTTACCAGTGGCTGGAGTAAAGGACAACTTGGGAAAAGTCTGGATCCATTTATCTCAATACTTTAGGTGCCAGACACAATAGCTGTGGAGTTGGGTCTCTTATCTTTGGATTTCTCTTTTTCCCTTTCTTTCTCGCGCTCTCTCTCCAGATTTCTCTTTCCTCATCTCTCTTTCCAAAGGAAGGGAAAGAGGTGGATGCCCTTCAAGTCAGAAGGCATCCTGAACCCTGTCAGCAGAGGGAGGCTGTCTTTCAAAATCAACTTCTCTCTCTCTACACCCTTAAAGGCTCTGGTGCTGAAGGCATCACAAATGGAGCACAAAACCTGTAAGAAGGCACCAACCAGAGTGTGGGTGCTGGGGTGGAATTTTATGCCCACGGAAGAGCACCTTTTTAAAACTTGTTGAAATTAGAGAAAAATACTTTATATAAACTTGACTTAAGAAAGCTTACTAAAACTAGTATGCTAGAATTAAACAGAGAAGAAAAAACTATCAGAAAAGACTATAAATAATACAGTAATAAATGGTCTACTTAGTCCTAAACCTATGTAATAGTTGAATTATGAAAAAAATTTAAATTGAAGAGGAAGAAAAGCATTAACTTATGAATAATGGAGCTCTTGGTCCACGTGTCTGGTTTACACAGGGAGCAAATGAGATCAGAGATAGTTCAGGCAGGAGAGGGGAATTAGGGCTAGGAAAGGAATCTCAGCTCTCGGATCCAAAAGCTTTGGTATACGGCGCCAAGGTCAGATCCAGATGGATCAACAATCCTCACACCGAATCATAAAAAAAAGGTAAGATAGGCTTAGAGATTAAATCAAAATTACAATGATTACACATCTGTGGTAAAGATGGATAAGACCAGACTACTGCACAAGCAGCCAGACATTGATTAGTGACTCAGGTGCCTGCAGGAGTTAAAGATGCCAGTGCCAGCTCACCCATCCTGGGCGAGGGGAAGTATATCTGGCTTGCTACTTGTGTGCCATCTAATGGAAGCACTGAGTGTTGCACCTATGGACACTGGCCCACAGAGTAAGAGCTGCCATTTTACAGATGCATGGGCTACAGACTTCAGCGAGTATAGGCACTCCGCTTGTGGTGGCAGCAGCCAGTGATTTCCACAAAGTGAAAGAATACACACCAGACTCTCACCACTGGGGAAATGCATGGCCCAACTGGGCTACCAGGGCAGGAAAAATAAGCCATGGGGCTCACACCAAGCCTAGGAATGCCCAGCTTCAGCCCCACAGAACAAATGGGCTGACTAGCTACAATTTAACGCAAATATTTGAAATATTCCATAGTTTTGATAACCTTCTGCAAATATTTTTCAGTGCCGTAAATCTATCAGAAATGTTTCCACTTTGGACACCCAGCAGTTAATCTAGGCACCCAAGGTATGAATGTATCACAAGCCATTTAGTTTTACTCTAAAATATGTCAAACATTTCATATTTTTCATAACCTCTTGCAAACGCATTCTTAACTCAAGCCTTGTACAACCCAAAATGATGGCCTAAGTATACCTAACCTTATCTTGCCAACATGCAGATGCTACCTTGCCTACTCGCGCACAACACACTTTCATGGTGGTAGTGCCAAAATTAGAATAACGCTCGTAACAAGGTGTACCCCAAATAGTTACTTTTTTTGCTGTGCTTCTCTAGTCCAACCGTTTACTATCACTTGTTATCAAGGCACACTGTTTACACCGGTCTCCATAATGTGACTATCACACTCCACGCAATTTCTTAATGCAAATATTTGAAATATTCCATAGTTTTGATAACCTTCTGCAAATATTTTTTGGTGACTTAAGCCCTATAAATCTCTCAGAAAATTTTTCACTTTGGACACCCACCAGCTGCAGTGAACCTTAACACCTTTTATCCCAACACAGAACACACAGTTCAGACAGTGTAAATATTAAAATAATGTTAATATTAGTACAGTGTACATCAAAAATATATATCACTGATCTTTTGTTTCAATAAAATGCATTTGGATACTTTTTTTCCAACACAGAGTTCTTTCCTAGGCCCTGTCAGTCAGTCTATCACACGTCATTTTTTTGCTTTAGAATAAATATGTAAAATACTTCCTAGGTGTCACAATCTTTTGCAAACACTTCAGTAGCTCAAGCCATGTATATCCAAGAGTAATAAAAGTCGCAAATACTAGAGCAAAAGTAGTAGAGTTCTTACATAATGCCCTCACATACGGACAGTGCTCAGCTGCTGATTAAGCAATGTAAACTGTCAAACAGCTTTACCATCACAAGTTGCACATAGCAAGTCAGATGCGTACAAGTGTGCATGCTATTCCCATTAATTCAAGTAAAAAAAAAAAAAAAAGACAATAGAAGGAAACATGTACAATGCAACCCACTTCTATCTACATGCACACATATGCACCCATGTGCCCACAAACACCTATAGCTAAAGTAATCCTATTACAATATGTGACAGCAATTACAGTTTTCTGATAAATCTGTAATGCGTCTGGTGCATGCTTAACACAGTAATGATGAAATTCACATGCAGAAAGCTTTACTCTCAACAAAAAGCAAAATGTACACTAGCACTTTTATTGTGAACAGAATGGCAAGCAGCATCTCTCGACTAAAATAAAAAATATCACAGTAAACTCCACAGAATGTCATGACTTCATGTATGAACATACTTCAACATCTTTACTCAAGAATTCTGGGCAAAACCAGAAGACAAACTCACAAAAGCAATGACAATTTTTAAATATTACTGTAATTCATTTAACTAGTTAGCAGAACAAAATGTTTTGTAGCAAAAATTTTCCGAAGCACGAAACTCTTAAGTCTAACACTATTTACCTACTATAATCCTCAGTAACTTACCAGGAAAAAAAAAACTTTGATTGCTGACATGACAAAAATATACATAGACTTGCTACATGGAATACCTTCAAATATGACCATGATTATTTGCTTCCATTCTGAAAAATCTCCTCTCTGCAGATAAAAACTTGTCCTGGCATTTTGTCCTACACAGCACTACGATGTCTGATCTCTCAAAAACAATTCTGTTAAAATATATCTGGGAACAGCATTTTCATACTTCTAAAGCTCCAGCTAAACTATATATTTACATTTGGCACTGAAGTGCACAAGTTTGACTGATGTACACTGCAGTGGGGAATTGAAGTGTTACAATGAAACACTTCTTGGGAAGGAAATGGTAACCGGTGTTCATTGCCGTGAAGACCACCAAAAATACATATAAAACATTAATCATATTATATACACACACATGAGAGAGACCTATACAGACAACACACACACTTTTTTTGACTGACTGCATGCAGTTACTATAAAACAAAAGAAAGAGGAATGGGGTTGGGAATGGCTATTAAACATTTTTTTCTTGATTTCAAATACTATAACTAAGGTTAAATGAAGTACAGACTATATACCAAGATCAAAAACATGGATGAAAGCTCTTAAAAATAAGCAAAACAGTATTTACTTCATTAAATATTTGTGTGTTAAAACACTTTCAGCATTTGTTTCAAGTGCTTCTGGTACCGTCTGGAAGGCATCTGACTGTGCTACACAAGTTTTGGTTCGTGGTCCGATTTTTGCAGATTGCCATCTATTTGACTTGTGGTTTATTTTTTATTCTTTTTTTTTTTTTTTTTTTTTGGGCAATCTCCAATTATGTAGTGTCAGGATCTTTCATGAACCTGGAGGAAGCAATTATGAAGAACAGACAACTGTTGACTTTACTAGTTTAGCAGAAAAATTTGATTTGTTCTTACCATAACGTTCCATCTATTTAGTCTACTTTCACTCTCCCTCGACATGTGGATTTCGGATCTGACCTCTGATCCGATTTGGTCACTTTCCAAGCTCAAAATTTGATTCTCAAGCTCTTTTCCATCCCATAATGCCTCATTCCGTAGAATACCTCAGATCAAGTTTGCTTAAAAGTACACAGCTACGATACCTATATAGATACAAACTAAAAAAAGGTTCAGTAAATCAACCCAAGGACTACAGGAACTACAGTCCCTGAGAGAAACCAACTCAGTGAGGTCTGCATGGAAAAATAGGCCAGAGAGGTTAATGGAGCATGAAATAGACAACACGGATGGAACGTTATGGTAAGAACATAAATATCTGATGTTGTCATTTTCATTCATTCCTCGACATGTCGGACAGAGTCTCCAGCTACACAGAAACTAGGGTGGCCCATATGGAAGAATATTCTGAAGCACTGTAAAGCCAAAACCAGCTCTATTCCTGGACATTATGTCTAGTTTGTAATGCAAAATAAAAGTATGAGACCCTGACCAACAGGCAGCTGCACAGATATCTTCAATGGGCATTCTCGAGGAAAAGGCTTGAGAGGTCACCACAGATCTCATTGAATGAACTTTGACACACCCTGGCATGGGCAAATCTTTTGATGAATAAACGAAGGAGATGCAATCTCGCAACCATTTGGCCAAAGTAGGTATGTAACTGCTGTGTCTTTCCTCATGCCTGAAAAACACAAAAACAGTTGGTCAGATCTTCTGAAGGATTTTATCCTGCCCAGATAAAAATGTAATTGTCTATGAACATCCAGAAGGTGCAGTGGGTATTCTCCCTTATTCTGGAAATTGGGGAAGAAAACCGGGAGATGAATGGACTGATGATGTCTTGTGTGGCCACTTTAGATAAAAAGGATGGACTGGCCCGTAAAAAAAACTCTACCCTTAAGGAAAATCAAATAAGGGATTTAGCAGCGAGCACTTGAAGCTCAGAAATTCTTTCGCTAATGTAACAATCAAAAAGGCCATTTCCCAGGAGAGAAACTTCAGATCCACTTTAGCTGCTGGTTCAAATGGAGGAAGAACCAAGGCTTGTGGAATCAATGCAAGTTCCCAAGGAGGGGCTGGATCTTTGATTGGGGGTCGGAATAAAAATGTGCCCCTGAGAAAAACCTTACATAGTTAGTTTGGAATACACTAGGGTAGCAGAGTTTTCCTCAATGTGGAAATGCAAAATTGCTGCCAACTAAACCTTACTGTGGAGTAGCTGGCTTGTTCTGAAAGACAAAAGCCATGAAGTCTCTAAATTACAGGAATAGGAGCCGTAAAAGGATGTAGCAACTTCTGCTGAGCCCAAATAAAGAACCTTTTCCATTTCTTTTTATATATCTTCCTAGTAGAAGCTTTGTTAGCTGATACCATAGGTAGGTACTAGGCTATCGGCCCAAGGGCCTAAGTAAGCCTAGCCAACAAGGTTCCCTGGCTTACGCCACCCAAGAAAGTTATTTTCCTGTGCCACTGTCGAGCAGAGACACAGAAATGATCCCCGGGGTGTATTCCCTATTTTCCATCCACTCAAGATTTTTCTATGTGGGTAAAACCATTAGAAAGCTGAGATTGAGAATCTTAGAACATGTTAGGGATATTAAAAACAAGAAAACAGCAAGTGCACTATACACTCACAGTATTAGATGTGACAATTTTAAAAAATTCTTGTTTTTTATTATTGATAGAATTCCCTATAGAGACAATGGGGGTGATGAAAAGTTATTATTGGAGGTAAAAGAGGTTATATGGCAACTTAGGCTGAATGCCTCGAGACCACCAGGGATTAATGAACACATTTCATTAGCAAGTTTGTTGAAATATAGGGCATTGACAATACAATAGGAATACATATTAACATTAATTGTAACACACACTGTTGTTTGGTATTAGTGCTTAACCTTATTACCATACTACTATTCTTTTGTTAGGTGTTACAGTATTTATATAAATTACATTTTATTGGATTTGTTCATTATTTTTTGTTAGTTTATTATTTTTAAATAACAGTGTAAATGTAATAGTCTATGATGTGGTGTGATTTTATAGAAGTTTTTTTGTAACACTTTTGTATTACATAGATCACTATACAAGAATTTCAAACGACCTACTGTTTGAATAGATTAATCTGATTGGTGTTTGTTAGGAGGTGTGTTTTTCAAGGACGTTATTTAAACTTCAACGTATTTTTTATACACAACTCTGATGATGCCCTCAATAGGAGGGTGAAAGCGCTAAGTTGTGTTTCCATTCATTTTATATGCTGTTATTTTACCTATGGATTAAACCAAGTTAACAGTGCTTAAGAGCTTGTTACATTTGTGGTTATTTCAACGGAGACGACAGTGGGCACAGTTCCTGGTTTGGCTATTTTTTCAAGACCGTATTTTCAGTGAGTGTGAGCTGTATTACTACTGGCTGCCTAGCTGGTTTCGTGTGTCACTGGAATATCCAGGTATCCTTGGTAAGCAGCATGGAGCTACTTCTATCCCAATATGTGGAAGTTACCAACAAATTGATTCAAGCGTTAAATAGTAGAACCGGAGGTACTGTTCACACCGGTTCACCAGATGGTGTAAGTGGTAACCTTGATGTTACACTTACGGACTCTCTAGCGAACTTATACACCTTGCACACCCCTCCATCTACGAGTGTACTCAACGTCGCTGATAGAGTTAACCCTACGATTGGCGCCAATTTACCTGAAGGCAGAGCACCAAGGGTTACAACGAACCGGAATCAGAATCAACACGCATTGAGTTTTACTTCATTGCTGGATCCAACGACGATGACCAACAACGCCGAAACATCAAACCGAGGTTCGGTTGTTGCGTGTGGTTCCATTAAAGAACAACTTTCCCAGTTCGACAAAGTTTTACGGCGCTATAAGGCACTTCAAATGGACAATGTATTTTTGGAGAGGTCCATCGAACTTAAACAGATACCCAAGGGCCTACGTGTGTTTCGTTTACCAATGGGTTTCGAAATGGGAACAGAGTGTTTTGATGACCTTATTTCCTTGTTCGACAACACAGGTATAGAGCTCATGAAATTAATTATCCGTGACAACAACGACAAATTATTTAAATGTAAAAATGAATTATCACTATTAAACAACAACATTACTAGTGATCTACTGTTTGAACACAATAAACAAAAGTACGAACATATATTGAGTGAAGCGGAGATGTTTGTGAATAAGGGACTGGACATTAAACAAAACAAGCTCAATAGGGACAAAAGTGACTATTTGGAGAAAAAAGCTTACGCTCATTTTAGATCCTATAAAACATTACATGAAAGGTCTAATGTTCCTACCACATCTACTTTTACCAATTCTGTGAATGACTCTGATGATTATGTTGTAGCTGACACGACTATAATAGATGAACAAGAGGTTTTTTTAGAGCCTCAACCGGTGAGGCGTTCCGAGAGATCTGTGACCGTCAGTCTGTGAACAGGGAAGGTTACCCCAACAGGGGAAGAACTTCCAACTGGTTCAACAGGCAGAATGGACAGAATTGGGTCAGATGATACTAACTAATGGACAGAATGAAGTGATTGATGGATTTTGTAATACTATGCAGTTAGATAGTAATACTAGTGGTGGTCTTTCTACATTAAGTGATTGTACAGTTGAGAATTTTATTGATACAATACAGGTTGTTTCTCCTAGTGAAACTTGTTTTGACAATATTGACACAACTACGAATGTGGAATTATTTGGTGGTGAAAATGCTAGTGATGACCGATTGCTAACATGTGATGTTATTAAAAAGGGCAATTTCTGCATTTACAATTTTAGCGAAAAGACTTTTAATAATGAATTTATTAGTTTGTTTGTTAAAGGATTTTCTTTCGTTCCCTGTTTTAGGCATGATTTAGTTAAAATTTTGATTTCTTTGAAATTGTATGTGAGGGAACTTAATTTGAAAATGTTTTTTGCTAAGCAAAACAGTGTAATGTTGTTGTATACACCCAAATTGAAAAGGAAGAGTACTTTTATCCCCCCTTCCAATGCTAACATTCACATTTTTGAACAAATATGTGAAACATTCTTGAGAAGACACTTCAAATTTAAGTATAATTATCAAGACAACCTTACACAGGGTGAAAGGTTTTGTTTGCAGGAACTAACTTCCACCAACATGTACAGAGTAATGAAACCGGACAAGGGAGGGGGGGTGGTGATTATGAACACCACTGATTACATCAGTAGTATGTTGGTACTGCTTAATGATACATCTACGTATCTTAGAGTGTCTAGATACGACGTGTATAAAGCATATACAAAAATAGACTGGCAAATTCTGAATGGTTTTGGAAGGTATTCTAGATAAGGAAGAACACGATTTTTTAGTTGTGAATTCCCCAGTTATTCCATCTATATTTGGGATACCAAAAATACATAAATCGGACATAAACCCCCCCTTCCGTCCAATAGTTTCAGCTAAAAGATCTAAGACTGAGACGCTTGCAGCTTATGTTGATTTTCACTGTAAGAATATATATCAGAAAACTGTACATGTGTTAAAGGACTCCTGGCATTGCTTGGATATCATTAGGAACACTCAATGGGAAGAAAATTACATCTTTCTAACCATTGATGTAGTGAACTTATTTACGGTTATCCCCAATGACCGAGGGGTAAATATGTTTAGAAACAGCTTACACAGATTGTCTACACATCATATAGTGAAACAAAACCTATTAGTTGACTTAATTGAAATAGTATTGAACAACAATTATGTTAGTTTTGAAGGGGATTTTTTTAAACAAAACACAGGTGTGGCAATGGGGGCAAAATGTGCCCCATTATATGCCAATTTGGTTTTAATAGATTGGGAAAATGAACATGTGATGTCATCCAAATTTTACAAGGATATAGCGTTATATGCGCTTTTGGATGACATTTTGATATTTTGGAAGGGTAAAGAGGAAGATATAGCCTATTTTGTCGAATCTCTAAATAAAAGTACATCATTTCTTAAGTTTACATACAATGTGCAACATAACAAATGTGAATTTCTAGATATAATGCTAATTAAGGACAGATTAAACAACAGACTTAATTCAAGCATTTTTCGTAAGAAAACCTACTCGAATTCATTTCTTCATTTTGAAAGTTGTCACCCCTACTTTCAAAAAAAGATCATCATTAAAGGACAAATGGTAAGACTTTCCAGGTTAATTAGTGATAATACTACATACAACATTGAGATAAATAAACTGATTGACATGTTTCATGAAAGGGGCTACCCTAACGATATCTTATTGAGTATTAAAGAAGAAATTATGGTTAAAAGAGAGACGATTTATAAACCTATTTTAACAGCAGGGTTGATAGTGGAGAATAGGAAAGAGATAACTAATAAATCAGGTCCATCTATGATATTACCATTTAATGAGGACAGTGCTAACATTATGCACATTATTCAAGATATTTGGATAGGGTCCCTTTCATCGGACATTACAAGCACAGTTGGAGTCTTGCCTTCATTCACATTTAGTAGGGGTAGAAATTTGAAACAATATATGGAAAGTACTAACTTACAGGTTCCATATAAACATTGCATGATGAATAAATGTGGATTTTGTAGTACGTGTAAGTACATTAATAATGGGCCATATGTTTCAGTGCACAACTACAATAAAACTATAGCTAGTCCAGGGCAAGTTAACTGTAATACTAGGATGGTGGTGTACTTGGCTACATGTTTGTCATGTAATACATTCTATGTGGGTAAAACCATTAGAAAGCTGAGATTGAGAATCTCAGAACATGTTAGGGATATTAAAAACAAGAAAACAGCAAGTGCACTATACACTCACAGTATTAGATGTGACAATTTTAAAAAATTCTTGTTTTTTATTATTGATATAATTCCCTATAGAGACAATGGGGGTGATGAAAAGTTATTATTGGAGGTAAAAGAGGTTATATGGCAACTTAGGCTGAATGCCTCGAGACCACCAGGGATTAATGAACACATTTCATTAGCAAGTTTGTTGAAATATAGGGCATTGACAATACAATAGGAATACATATTAACATTAATTGTAACACACACTGTTGTTTGATATTAGTGCTTAACCTTATTACCATACTACTATTCTTTTGTTAGGTGTTACAGTATTTATATAAATTACATTTTATTGGATTTGTTCATTATTTTTTGTTAGTTTATTATTTTTAATAACAGTGTAAATGTAATAGTCTATGATGTGGTGTGATTTTATAGAAGTTTTTTTGTAACACTTTTGTATTACATAGATCACTATACAAGAATTTCAAACGACCTACTGTTTGAATAGATTAATCTGATTGGTGTTTGTTAGGAGGTGTGTTTTTCAAGGACGTTATTTAAACTTCAACGTATTTTTTATACACAACTCTGATGATGCCCTCAATAGGAGGGTGAAAGCGCTAAGTTGTGTTTCCATTCATTTTATATGCTGTCATTTTATATGCTGTTATTTTACCTATGGATTAAACCAAGTTAACAGTGCTTAAGAGCTTGTTACATTTGTGGTTATTTCAACGGAGACGACAGTGGGCACAGTTCCTGGTTTGGCTATTTTTTCAAGATATCAGGATCTGTCAGACCAGGGATGAAAGCCTGGAATGTCTAGCCATCACTAGAACTGAAGAAACTATGCGGTCAATTTTAAACCTTGAAGGTTCAGATGAGTCTGTCCGCAGAGGGTGGGACAACAGGTCTAGAAGAGGTTCCAGAGTCCATGGCAGACAAAGCAGACGAGAACAAAGAAAGGTGAACCAAACCTGGCGAGGCCAGAAAGGAGCAATGAGGATTACTTTTGCCCTTCGACTGAGCTTTCTGAAGGAATTCAGGAATCCGGGGTAATAGCGGAAATGCATAGAGTAGGCAAAGTATGAACTAGAACATCTCTGAGTAGCTGTCCCTGAGGAGGGAGCAGGGGAAATAACTTGCTGCATTTGTTGAGGGGAGAGGTAAAAAGGTCCCAACAAGGTTAACCCCACTTGTGGAAGATCATGATTGCCATTGACCGGTTCAACGACCACTCATGAGGCATCAGTACCGTTCTGCTAAGCCTGCCCGCTACAATGTTGGACTCCCCCGGAATGTGCATTGGGACTAGAAAGCGGCTGGTAGGCATCCCCCTTGCCGCACTTTCATTGCTTCTCGACACAGTAGATAAGATCCGGTTCCCCTTGCTTGTTGATGTACCATACCACGGGCATGTTGCCCCATTTCAACTACAATAGTCCCTGGAGGAAGAAAGTTGCACAGCGCTTGCAATGCTAGAAAAAACCCTCTCATTTCCAGGACACTGATGTGCAATTTGGTCTCTTGAGATGACCACGTTCCTTGGACCATTTGTCCCAGAAAATTTCCCCCACCCCAACTGGGAGTGGTCCATGGTCAGCGTGGTGTTTGACGAGGGGAAAAATGAAGGGACAACCCCCGGTAGACTTCTGGGAAATGGAACCACTCAACAAGATAGTCTTTGCAAACCCTTCACAGTTTTATAGGACGAGTCAGAGGATGCTGATTTACTGATTTAACGACCATTTAACTAATAACGTTCACTGCAAGACTCCCATGTGTAAGCGTGCTGTGTATCCATAATTAGGCACCGGATACCAGCAGTTCCAACACACAAGTAATTTAATGTTCAAACACAGCATAAGGAACACATCCACATATAACAAACGCTGATAAAAACACTCCCCCCCCCCTTACATTTTCATCTCATAGAACTTCATCAAATGGGCAAATACATCATAATTACCTAATTAAATAACTTTTCCTGTTTGAATAGACCAGTGAAATCAGTGATTCAATTAATTACCAAGATACAGAAAGAGTGGATTCTGAAATGCATGTGACAGTCTTAAAATGTTGAATAAAATACATTTAAATGTTCATATTAAAACGGTGTATATAAAAATATATTCATATTAAAATGTACAATGTATTATTAATACATTCAAATAAATAATGCTTAAATGTATTGTGTTTAAAATGCAATAGAATAAAAATGAAATAGTCTAGCACCATCTGGCAGACAAATAACAAAACACATGAAAATGTATATAAAATCAAGACTAACAATTCAGGACTTAACTTCATGATAAGAACTTAATGATATGGTGTCTTTAAAACCTGTACTCAAGCGCTGGTCTGCAAAATTGTAATATACTTTTTATGTATATTCATGTTATTTTATCCTGGTTTATTTAAGTGAATTCTTGATTTTACATACATTTTCATGTGTTTTACTTGTCCACCAGATGGTGATAGACTACTATTTTATGCTATTGCATTTTAAACACTTTTAAACAATACATTTAACAAGCATCTTTTACTTGAATTCACTATATTAATACATTGTACATTTTTATATGAATATATTTTTATATGAGCGGTTTTAATATGAACATTTAAATGCATTTTATTCAACATTTTAAGACTGTCACATGCATTTCAGACTCCACTCTTCCTGTATCTTGGTAATTAACTGAATCACTGATTTCATTGGTCTATTCATAGGTAGGTACTAGGCTATCTGCCTGAAGGCATTTATAAGCCTAGCCAGAATGTGTTGGCTTTTGTCGCCCTTATAGATTAGTTCCCTGTGCCTCTGTTCAGCAGAGCCAGTGAAGTGATCCCCGGGGTAAACTTTGTTTCCCGTCCACTCGTCAAGGTTTCTCTTGAGCGTTACCAAAGAGCTATGCCTAATGTAGATTGGAATCTTGTTCCAAAGCATGGGAAGTCTCTGGGACAGGAATCTATCCCTCCAGCATGCCCTATTTATTGTTGTGGTGAGGTTTACATCCCTAGAGCGTGTGGCTCGAGGGGATACGTTTTTTCTTTAGGTGGAGCATGTTCATCAATTCTGGGTTGGACATGGCCTTGTATGTCAGGAAGAGATCACCTCTGAGTAGGCGGTATAAAACAAAGTACAGCTGGAGTTACTGCAGTCGAGCTGAATAGGGCATCTGTTTGAGGCCAGTAATCCTCTTGGTGAGGTACTTCTGTGGTCTTTGCAGCTGTTGCAGGTGTCTTGTAAGTTACATCCCAAATGGGGCGTTGTACTCTATGATGGGTCTGATGAGTAGAGGGCACAATGACCTTTTCATCTGCATGGGAACCCTTTTGTGATTAGGTGGGCCACAGAGAAGGATTTTCTAACCACTTTGGCAATGTGATTATCAAAGGAGAGATTACTATCTACTTGGGTCCCCAGATCCCTTATTACGTCTTCAAACAGGAAAAGTTATTTAACTAGGTAATCATCAGATGGGCAAATGCATCAAAGTTCTATGAGACGAAAACATAAGGGGAAGTGTTTTTATCAACATTTATGTTATATGTGGATGTGTGTTCCTTTTGCTGTGTTTGATCATTAAATTACTTGTGTGTTGGAAATGTTGGTCTCCGGTGCCTAATTTTTGATTGTTAGTTGCGTTTTGGGCACTTTCACATCTTTGCTGTAAGAGCGCTGTGTGCAATAACATTATTGTGGCAGCCATATAACCCAACACTCTTAGAATTAGTTTCGCTGGAGGAGATGGGATTCCTAGGATTTGAGAAAACATGAAACCTTAGAGTGGGCACCCTGTCTGGAGGCAGAAAGGCCATAGCTCTGGTTGTGTCCAAATGAGCTCCAATAAAGTCTATTATCTGGACATGACTGAGCTGCGATTTTTCAGTGTTAACAGTTATGCCCAGAGTGGGAGCCAACTAACAGGCAATCCCTGGCTTGAATGAGTAGATGCCTGGTTGAAGCACTCAGGAGCCAGTCAAGATAAGGAAACACAGTTACTGCCATGCACTTGGGGAACACCCTGAGGGTTGTGGTGAGAACAAACGGAAGTACGTGGAACTGGTAATGGCTGGCTCCCAGCCTGAAACGAAGATATCTTCTGGAGTGCCTCTCCATTTTGATATGGTAGTACACATCCTTCATGTCTGTTGAGCACATCTACTCGTCCCATCTTCAGAAGAAGTAGGATGGATTGGATCGTGACCACCCTGAATTTTCAGTTTTTTGCTGATTTGTTCAGGAATGTCAGATCCAGAATTGGCCCAGTTTTATTTGCTATTAAAAAGAACCTTGAGTAAATGCCCAATCTGGCTTGGTTGGGAGGGACATCCTGGATGACTTCTTTGGAGCAGCTTTGTTGATTTCTAGCGCTGCTACCTCCCTCTGATTGGGTGTCACATCTGGGAGGTAAGTTTTCGGTTTGTGAAAATTTAAGAATGGAATGGAGTATCCTTTGGACACTATCATTTGCAGCCATTGATAGTTTATGATGGCTATCCAGGTTTCTGGTTGCAAGGATAAGTGTCCTTCCCCCCAACTACCTCCAGAGACTGACAGCTGGGCAACTGTTTAGGAGCACTGAAAGGGTCTGTCCAAGGAAGAATCCTGAGACCCTTCACTCTGCGGACCCCCTCTGCCCACTGGGTGGCATCTATCACTGTAATAGTTTTCCCCTCGCCTCTGGAGGAAATGTCTCCCTCAGAATCCTGAAAAGACCTAGAGATTTCCTGAACCACATTATTTCCCCTCCATGCTGATGCCTAGAAAAGGATCCTTGTGGAATGGAAAAACAGATTCTGATGGCAGACAAGGTGTGTCACAAGCTGTTGGGCCACACAGAAACAAACCATCAAAGGGTGCGTTGACAAATGATGCCTCAAAAGGATCCACAAAGTCACGCAGCCACATCCAGGCATGATGTTTAATGGCAATGACAGAACCAGCGGACCTAGCTGGGCAATCAGCCTCAGGGACTTAGAAATCAATTGGAGAGTGGCCATTCTGGAGGAAAACTTCTTGCGTTCCTCTTCAGACATGGACTGAGGGAACGAGCTAGAAAGTTCCTTAATCAGGTCCCTCTGTAGCCTAGTAAAAAGGGATAATAATTCAACACTTGTAAAGCAAATAAAGCAAAGGTGGATGAAGCATAAACTTTCTTGCCAAACCTGTCCAAAGACCTAGGCTCCCCATTAGAGGGATGGACAGAGGCGTTCTCCTGAGCAAGATTCTGTTTGGTGGCTGACACAAAAACCATGGCATCTACCGGGTACCCTTTAGTCCAGTGGGGTTTGTCCAAGGCAGCACTTAAGCCCTTGTCAGCCCGCTTGGGTATGGGCTCTACGGTGTCTGGATCCTTCCATATCCTGGTGGAAACTAGCTCAATAACAGGACCTGCCGGGGGGGGGGGGTCGACACCCAGGATGTAGACGAGCCAGTGCAGAAGGCCTCCAGGAGTACTGACTCCTCTGTTAGGGCTTTGGGAGGACCATCCACCCTTCTGGAGGAGCATCTCTAGGATGTCCAGAAAGGAGACAGTCAGGTGGATATCTGGGGGACCCTTACCCTTCTTCAAAGTCAGTGTCTGTAATGACAGACTCCTGCATGAAATCCAGGTGTCTCCCTTTACACATAATCTTCTGAGGGACCTCCTTGGTGGAATACTCCAGGGAGGTTTGGAAGAAAAACGGGGTTCCACAATGGAAAGAGGTTGGGGCTTTGCAGCACCAGATGCCCCTCTGGAAGATGAGGGGCCACATTCCATGGGAGCAGGGGTGGGATCCAATGGCAGGAGAACCAAGAATCCCCTAGGGTAGACGAGGACCCTTCTCCACCACCTCAAAGACAGATGGACTGCCAGTATCCAAGAGTTGTCTCTCCAGAGCAGAGGCGGACTGAACAGACTTCTCCCGAACCCCCATCACCCCCTACTCCAATGGGGAAGTATGAGCTGAGCTATCGAACTTAGAGGTTCCAAGGGGAAGTGACTGCTCCAAAAACCTAGCAATCGAAGTCAATACCCTGGACAATACATCTAAGCTACAGCTCCGAGAAGCAAAAGACATGGTGGATCTATTCACCTGTATTCCCCACCACAGTGGTTTGCAAAGCTGTCTGGCAGTTGGCACACAGTTAAAGCAGTGAGCTGTAGTTCCTGTTGTACAGGGTATGATTCCTCGGGTCTCATTTGCCTACTTTGACCTTGAGCAAGTCACTTAACCAGACATTGCTCCTGGCTGCCCTGAAAAGTGACTGGGTGTCCAGTGGGCCTACCTTCTCTAACAAATGTTCCAGGAGGCGCTAATTGTACTTTCCTTTACACTGCTCAAATCAAATTGTGGACACAGTTTGGAGCAACAATTTCACCTAGTCTGATGAAGCAAATCAAGGCAGTGGCTATGGGGGCAGCATGTACACTCATACACAAATCTTATGTGGTGCTGGGAACAGTTTATATTCAGCTCAGAATTTAACATCTGGAAATTATACCCATGTTATTTGGACATCTTTGTCCCTTGGAAGGGTACAATGGAAAGGCTGAATGAGTTTTTAAAACATGCTAATACCATAGATTTCCATAAATTTACACAATTGGATGGATTTCATTAGCTATCTTGGCATCACAATTCATAACAGGGAAAGTGGGCTTACCTTGAACATTTGGAGGAAACCCACCTTCTACAATTCCTATATTTTCATCTTAGTCACTCCATGTCACATAAGTGGGGCTTGGTTAAGGGCCAAATAGCTAGGCTCTCAATAATGACCCCAGAAGAAAAATGTGTTGATTAATGAAAGGTTCAACTGTTGCATATGTTTAAGGGAAGAGGCTACCCTGGTGACTTTTTAGTAACAAACAGTGAAGTTACTTATGGAAGCAGGCTTAAATTCCCACTTCTATTAGGCAAGAGTGTGTCTCGCGAACATCAAAATGAATTTCCTGGTAGGACCACATTAGAACACTGTAGGGAATCTGTGGGGGGATGAACTTATAAAGAAAGGTCAAAGCCTCAAGAATAAATCTGGTAATCTATGTGACATGGGGCATTCTAGCAAGAACGCAGCTTTTAAAATGTGGATTTTGTTCATAACGTCAATGTGTTTAGCAGGGTGATTCTCTTACAATCAAAGATCGCGTTAAGCCTCTGTATCTTACTGGAAAGGGAAACTGAATCTGCTGGCATAGTATATACTATTTGTACCATCTGTTTTTCATTCTACATGGGTTAAAGACCTTTAAGGAAAAGGATCCATGAACACTATATTAGCAAGATGAACAGTAAAATAAAAAATACTACGGATTGTGTGTCCAGCTATGGTCTCAAATTTGTTTTTCGGGAAAAGATCAATAGGGACCAAAAGGGGGGCCACTTGGCGACAAGGACTAAATATTATGAATTTGTCAACCAAAATTAAGTACCATATCTCCCCTAGCTTGAATGATTCAGTCTCTGTTAACAGCGCTTTAAAAATACATTCAGCTAAATTGCGATTAATTCATACACATGATTTTTTTTTTTTATTTAATAAGATACAATTACAAAGGCCATAAATGATATCTGCATGCACCAGACCTCAGAAGTGAGCACCCCAGTCCCAGGCCAATTTGTGCAAGTCCAGTGCCATCCAAGAAGGGACCATTGTGAACAGGCTGGGAAGGTTGGTGGGAAGGGGTACTGCAACATGGAAGAGAAGGGCATCTACGGTTATGGCAAGATTTTACACAACTGTTCTATGTCCTCCTATTCCTGTGTTGCAATATTCTGTATTCTTGGGTGAGTGCCAAAGCTCACTGTGAGGATGAGGGTGGTGGCTTGGAAGAATTCTCCAAAAATCATGGAGGATAGCCCTGGCACATCCTGCCATGGATCGACAGATTTGGTCCAATTTGTAATGTTTAGCAAATGTGTGGACAGATGTCCATGCAGCTGCCCCTAATATGGTGGCAGTGTCTAATCCTTTAACGACAACTCCTGACGAAGCCATAGCCCTTAGTGGAGTGTGCCTTAACCTTGAACCCCAAAAATTTCCTATGGTGTGCATAGCAGATGTTAATTGCCCTGGAAATCCAGGCTGAAATGGTCTGCTTGGTTACAGCTTTCCCTGGGTTGAAAGGAGACAAACTGGTCAGATTTTTTTATAGACTTGGTCTTGTCCAAGTAGAACCTGAACTATCCTGTGCACATCAAGGGAATGTAAGACTCTCCCACTATCACTCTGAGGATGGGCAAACAATGTGGGTGGGGTGAAGAACTTGGTTTAAGGAAAGCTCACTGATCACTTTTGGCATGAAAGAAGGTTGGTCTTATGGGATACGAGGAAAGGGGGAATTGTCCATGAGAGCTTGTAGCTCAAACAATCTTCTAGCCAACGTCAAGGCCACTAGGAGTGCTGTTTATGTGCAGTGTTTCAGAGAAGCCTTGAAGGCTGATTCAAAAGGGGGCGGGGTGAGCTTCAAGACGTAATTCAGGTCCCAAGGAGGGAGAATAGGTTTCCTTGGGGGGGCATAAGGTGTAGCACTCCCCTCAGGAACAGCTTTGCAGGCATTCTGGAAGCCAAAGGGGGTTCCAAAGGCAGACCAGCTGAAATGGCAGATAGGTGAGTCTTGATGGAGGAGTATGCTAACCATGTTTGCAAACGTTCACACAGATATGACAGTACCAAGGGGACATCACCCTGAAAAGGGTCCAACTGTCTTTGAAGACATCATGGTGAATCTTTTCCATTTAGATATACAAGATCTCCTAGTGTTAGTTTTCCTGGCCTCCTGCAGGACTGTAAGCACGTCCTCATATAGGTTTCTGTAAGGGATCAGAATTTTATCACCCACAGGGTAAGGTGTAGAGACTGCCAGTGTGGGTGAAGTAGAGATCCCTTGTCATGTGTGAAAAGGTCCACTCTGTGGGGTAACCTCTGGTGATTGTCCTTTGTTAAATGCAGACGGGAGAACCGGTGTGGTGTTGGCCAAAAGGAGATCAACAAGATTTCTGGTCTGTCCTGCTGAATTTTCAGTAGGATCTTGAAGTGGGAACGGGGAGAATGCATAGAGAAACATCCCCTTCCAGGAGATTGAAAAGGCATCCGTTGCCCTCGCCAGAGGGCTGGGCAGCCTTGTGCAAAAGGATGGAAGTTGTCTGTTCATGCAGAGGCAAACATATCTATTTGAGGTGTACCCCATCTGTGGACTACTGTATGTCCAAGAACACATCCCTAAGGAGCATCCATTTGTGGGACTGACATGGACCTGCTTAAGGTGTCTGCCTGAGAATTCTGTTATGAAGGAATGTACACAGCTTTAGGTGCGACTCCCTGCCTTGTGGCCAGCTCCCACACTAGGAGAGCTAGTCTGCAAAGCAAACATGATTTTGCCCCCCCCGCTTGTTGATATACCACAGACTGCAGTGCTGTCTGTGAACCATTTCCATGGGCCTTGTTTCAGGGCTGGCTGAAAGGCATTCAGGGCCAGAAGAATTGCTCTTATCTCTCGGACATTGACATGCTCCTGTTTGGTGGAGTCTGGTCATGTACGTCGGACTCAAGAGAGCCCATGGTTACTCACCACCCCAGGTCTGAGGCATCCATGTACATTTCCTGTACTGGCAGGGGCACCTGAAGAGGTAGACCTGGGCTGCAGCTCACCTGATTCAACCACCACTGAATCTCTTTCTTGAGGCAAGGTAGAAAGGGGATCATGAACTCCAGAGGATTAAAGTGCTGAGTACATATGGATCTTGGGAACCACTATAGCTTCCTCATGTGAAGTCTCTCCAATAGTAATATGGGAATGGTCAACACCATGTGGCCCAGGAGCCTAAGGTGCTGCCTGAGTCAATTCTGTGTCCTGAAGGGCAGTGAGCAGATACTCCCTTAAGTTTTCCATATTTTGGGGTGGTAGGAAAGCCCTCATGATATCCATCCGAATCCTGCATCCCAAGAAGACAAGGTCTTGAGAGGAGGTCAGATTGGACTTGAGATGATTTATCTTGAAGCCCAGTGCCTGCAGGAGGGAGAGAAATGTCTGTAGATGGAGAAGGGTTTATTTGCAATCCACGTGAATAAGCAGGTTGCTTAAGTAAGGAAAATTTGAATCCCTTGGGTCCTGCAGAAGGCCACCACTTGTGCCAGACACTTGAAGACAGTCTGTCCTGTAGACACACCAAAGAGCAAGGCCGAGAACTGAATGTGAGGAGGCCACAGAAAAACATATGTATCTCCTGAAATTGGGCCTTATGGGGATGTGAAGGTAGGTGTCCTTGATGTCCAGGGTGCCCATGAACCCCTGAGGGAAAATGGTGTGCAAGGTGAGGATCTGGAAGGGGGGCACTTGCAGGAAGAGACTTAGGTGGGAGAGATCAAGGATTGGCCTCCAGGGGCCATCTTTCCTTGGAACTAGGAAGAGGCTAGAACAGAATCCTTTCCCCTGTTCTGTCAGCGGGACAGGAAGAATAGTACCCTGGGGCAATGAGGGCGTCTAGAACTGGTTGAAAGAAAGAAAGTTGCTCTTTGGGGGACTGAGGAATACCTCTCCAAGATGGAGTGTTGATCCAGGTCATGAAGTAAACCTTTCTTATGGATAGAACCCATCTGTCTGTGGTGATGTTTTTCCACAGAGAGAGACAAGAGAGCCTTAATGACAGGGGGTGGGAGGGTCAAGAGTGGCAGGTAGTCACCAATGACCTCCCTGTCTTGAAATTGAGGCTTCTGTGTTGTAGTGTGGGCTGATCTGAAAGGAGTAGTTTGCTTCCCGGCAGTTTTCCTGGGCCTGGAAGGAGTTGGAGCAGAATGCTCCCTGAAACCGGGTTTTTAAAGGGCAATTCCTATGGAACTTGGGGATAGGAGAAACAAACAAGAGCTTAAGGTCTTGTAACTCCTTCCTCTTTTGTTGCAGGATTTTGAACAAGTCTGCTACTTTAGTGCCAAATAGACCAGAGTTATCTAAAGGTGCATCTAATAATTTTGCTCCAATATCTGGTAGGGGCTTACAGCCTTAACCAAGAATATCTCTTCAGGACCAAGGCAGATGCAGATGACATTGCGGAGGTTTCTGCAGCATTGTAGCTGCACTTAATGGAGTGCCTAGTGACCTGAGAGGTTAGGAAAATGAGTCTAGACAGTTGAACTTTGGTTGGAGAGTCTGGAACGTCAGACAACTGTTTGGTGCCTTTTTCCAAAAGTGCTACAGCTTACTTGGACATGTGTGTTTGATAATTTATTGCCCTGAATGCCAAGGTGGAGGATATATAGACCTTCTTCCCAAGGCATTCCATGGCCCTTCTTTGTCAATAGAAAGGACAGATGAGAAAGGAGTTTGGATGCCTTGCCTACTGAAAATGAGTATGGCTAGGTCAGCAACAGAGAAATTAACCAAGAATTTGGCTCCCTCAGGGACTTTGTAGAATCTGTCAGGCCTGCAGGGTGCAGGAGGTCAAGAGTCTGGGTTAAGAGATGCTGCACTAAATGCATCAAGAAATTCTGGCAGTACTGGCGGTATAACTGAAGGGGCAGGGGAGTCCTTCTGAAGGAGTTCATAGCATCTTTTCTGAACTTCTGTCATCTCAGAAGAATCCCATTTGAAATGCTCCCTCATTTTAGCAATGGTCCCCCCCAAAGGTAAGATCCTCAGCTGGGGAATCTGCTTCAGCAGATTCCTCATCTGGGGAGGCATAGCCAAGAGGGGAGGGTAACAGAGACATAAGTGAATCCTCTGAGGAATACTACGAGGATTCCTCTATCTCCACCTGAGAGGTGTCTATGGACTGGGGCCTAGATCTCAAAGGGGGAGCCAGTGGAGAGGGCAAGGGAGAGGAAGGCCTTAACGCCATGAAGGCAATGAATAGACTCTGTGAAAAGGCCTACCAATCAAGCTGGCTTTCTGCCGGGGGAGAAGTATGCTTCCTTTTCTCCTCCTTTTTCAGAGAAGGCCTACCGGGCATCTGGACCATGTCAGTTAGCAGCACAGTAGTGCAGGGATCCGCCCAGGTGACCGGTGCAAACCAAGGTCCCCCTTTGCCATCGGAAACCAACATCTGCAAGATCTCAGAAGATGAGTCTTCCTCTCTGGGTTCTGCGACTTCCCAACTGGTACCTGCTTTACCCATATCGGTGGCAACTGATCACTCCTCCAGGCCGAAGCTGGCCACAGAAGGGACATAGGGTGGCAGAGGCACAACTACAGCTGCAGGCCTAGCTGTTTTGGCCTTTTTCTTGGGCAGCTTGACAGGCTGATCAGACGGGCCCATCCATACCAAAGGCTAAGTGCTTAAGGCGCTGAATCTCGAGATATATACTCAGAGCATGCAATCAGCTACACAGAGTTTTCAGGATGAAGGACTGGCAAATGGGGCAAGCCTTATGGTCATGTGTAGGCACTAGACAAGAGGCAGAGCTCGTAGGTGTTTTTATAGGAAATCTGACGGCTGCACTTGCACTTACCCTTCTTGAACAACATGAACCCACAGACGCATGCAGTGACCCAAAAAACAAAACATTTCCAACGTAGTACCCAATATTTTTGATCTGATGGCCGGTACGGCAGAAACAGCAGATGTTCGACTGGTGGCAGAGAAGTTCTGAGGTCTGGTGTGTGAGATGTCACTTTTATAGCCCATGGTCCTCCAGTCACATCAGACGTCCCACGCACCTAGCGGTGACTGCAAACATTTGAATACTGGCCAGACATTCAGGTAGCAAAAGGAGGAATCCCAAGAGTACAGAATACTGCAACATAGGAATAGAAGGACATCTAAGCTTCAATATATTCCTGACTGAATCTAAAAGAATTACTGTTCCCTAGTTAAGTTACTTACTACCTCAGGGCAAGATGCTGTGGGTGAGGGTCTTTTTAGTCAGGCTTCCCAAACAGAACACTATAGTCTGAGATTTTTCTTTTTAATATCTAAAATATAATTTCCAAGAGGGCTGGCAGAATGACCTCATCTAGTCACCTGACTCTAGGTTCTCTCAGTATTCCCCTATGAACCTGAGAGAAATTTAGCACAGATGACCACAATACACATCCGAATGTTTACGGCAGTGCCTGGGGTCTCCCCTCTTTTCACTGAGCTAATGAACAAAGGCTCTTTGCCAGACCTATCGTCTCCGGTCCTATTCAGCACTGTGAGATACTGTTTTAATGGTTTAACAGCTTTTTAACATTTCCATTCTTTTTCTTAAAGTTGGCTGGTACATTTAATTTAGTTGCAATAATACACGTACATTTCTTTTCACTTCTGCAGGGTGCACTGCTTATAAATTTTTAACACAAGCAAACCTCAAATACATTTTCAGCACAAGCATCTGTACAAAGCAGTTTGATATACAAATGGATTACAGTTCTAATACATTTGCAGCACACAAGCATCTTGTATAACACTCAGCTTGACATTTGAAGGACATTCTTGACAAAAATTTTAGCCAGCTATGCTGGCACTTGTCCACATCATCACCTCTGACATGAAGCAATTACCAGTGATGGTCTTTCACCTAACACTCCCTTATCCCCTTTTCTCTTTACCTGTGCAAATATCAATCACTGATACAGAGATCAACCTCTAAATCTGAAGTTTAAACTTTTACTTAGCCTCATCTTAATCTATTACCTTTTGCTCCCAAGTTATTTGCTCCCAGTACCTTCCTTCCCCTGCAGATTTTCTCCAGTAAATTCCAGCCCCACTCACCTATATGCTAAATCCATACTTGCAGGCACCCCCATTGACAAAATCTCCTTTCTCCATTTCCGTGCTGATATCACATCTTAAAATATTTTCTGTTACTTTCTGACTATAACTTTGTCTGGTTTTGACTCTTTCCTTAAGGGCAAGCATCCAAAAATGCCAGTCTCACTGTCAAACACCTCCTCTAGTTTCATCATAATTTTCTACTTGGATTTTTAACCTTTTGCTAAAGCCAATTCTACAGCTGTATTAAAAAAACCTTCAAATTAGGAAAACTTAAAGGGAAGAATCTACTCACCCCATTTAAGTTCTTTCAACTTTTGTCATCTACAACTTAAAATCTAGTTCATAATATGCCAGACTTGTACATAAAACTAAAGAGATTAAACCTTTTAACTGCTTGTAGATCTTACTATCTATAACAGCTTTCCAGCTTGCTATTTTTTGTATTATCTTCTGTCTAGTTTCTACCTACATAATCATTTAGTCCACACACCTAAATACTGCAGGTTATTACTTCCCCAGCAAAACATGTATTGTTAAATCCAATTCATAAAGGGGTACAGTTTATCACTATTCTCATTGTTTTATCTTCTTTTATATTTTATGTCCCAAAAAGATTTTTTTCAAATGTTCTACACAGCCAAACTGTACTTTTCTGGATTTATAGCGCACAAAGTATCTTCAAATCTAACCTTCAAAACAGCATGCTACTCTTCCAATTTGAATATACAGCCTCTCCCTCATAGCCTTCGCATCAAAAACAAATTCTGCTCATATTCAAACCAACAAAATGTGTAAACTTATTTAGTCCCCTACAAATGACCACCACTGCAAAACACTGAAAAAAGCAAAATGGCTCCATGGTCAACAGAGCAATTACCTCCTCCTGGGAGCCCACATGCTCATTTCCTGCTCTACCAGGCCTTCTCCCCCCTAGAACCTCAATTAATTGGACACCCTTCATCTTACAGCCTCGGAAACCCCCAGTCAGCCCACACTCTGCAAACTCCCAAAATTAAACATAAGGCGAAATAACATACCTAACACACTAGTAATATGTGACTCTACAGTCAGGCACACTGACGTCCCACTTACTAGGCTGAACAAGCGAAGGTTACTGTTAGCTGCCTGTCGGGAGCCAGAATCTGCCACATAACACAAGCACTCGGGTCACTCCATAACAAGTACAAATATGACTCTGTCATTGTTCATGCTGGTGTGAATGACCTGAGATGTACCTCCCCGGACTACATGAAAAGAGACATGGAAGAGATCTCTGATCATGTAGCCCAGGCTGGTATGACCCTGAGTAGCATCCTGCCCTCACCAAGAATGATAACTCAGTATAAAGAAAAAATTATCAATTTCAACAATTGGCTAAGCTTCTGGTGTCAAAGGGAATCCAGTGTCTGTCATCATGGGACGACATGCTTGACAAGCCGCGTTGCTTTGCAAGAGACTGCTTGCACCTGTCACACCTAGGCATTCGAATACTGGACAAGGCTCTTGGTGCCTCCATAGTGCCTTTTTTAGGCAAGGCTCAAAAGTCAAACCCACCTCCGTAAATAGCACAATTAACAAAAAGCTGAGGGTTATGCTACTCAATGCCAGGAGTTTAAATCTCAAAATGCATATGCTCGAAGCACTGCTCAGTATGGAGAACGTCAACATCTGTGCAGTAACTGAAAAGTACAGTTTTGTACCTACCATAAATGTAGATGTCCGATAGATATGCAACTGCAGTCATAACATATGGGTTGTCCTGCCTCAGGCAGCCCTCGGTCGGCCAGATTCCAAAGTCTGGGTCCGACGTCGGCTGAAGTCGCATTTCTCTCCGACGTCAGAGCGGCTGGAGTATATAAGCATCAGCCGACGCCATTTTCTTCAGTGTTTCTTGCCCCAGATGCCAGGTGCCCTCCAAGGAAGGCTGTAATCAAACTGGAAGACAAAAACAGGATTCCAGACAAATAAGTAAGCAATAAACAGATACACCATAACAGATATCCCCAGCTAAGAGAAACAGGGATAGGAGTGGACCCAAGGCATAGAGGAGTATGGAGGGAGGGAAAATCCGACTGCAGTTGCATATCTATCGGACATCTACATTTATGGTAGGTACAAAACTGTACTATGTCCTTCAAGAATGCAACTGCAGTCATAACATATGGGTTGAATACCATAGCTGAGCTGGGGAAGGAGGAATGCTCTAGGAAAGAGATGGTGTGGCAATCAAACCCTGCAGGACTGGCGAAGCAAAGCCTGCTCTGGATCTGGAGTATAAAGGGAGATTGTAGTGTTTGGAGAATGTATGCACGGAGCTCCATGTAGCAGCTTCTAGAATGTCTTTTGTAGGCACCCTCTTAAGAATGCTGTAGAGGTGGCTGTAGCTCTGGTGGAGTGTGGTCTGACATTGGCTGGAACATTCTTCCCATGGAAGGAATAACAAAATCTGATGCAATGTCCAATCCATTTTGAAATAGTCTGTTTGGAAATTGCTTTTCCTTGTACTCCAGGGCGTAAGCTACAAAAGCTGATCAGACTTCCTACTGGTCTTGGTTCTGTCCAGGTAGTAGCGAAGTTGTCTGTGAACGTCAAGGTATGCAACAGTCTTTCCCTTTGCTCTCAGGATTGGGGAAGAAAGTAGGCAGGTGAATGGCTTGATTTAAAGAAACCCTAGATACCACCTTTGGCATAAAAGTAGGGTTGGTTCTTAAGGAGACCCTGTCTCTGTGAAAGATTATGAACGGTGGTATTGCCATTAGGGCCTGTAGTTCCGAAACCCTTCTTGCTGAGGTAATTGCCAACAGGAAAGCTGTCTTCCATGAGAGAAATTGTAAGTCCACTGAAGCTGCTGGCTCAAAGGGAGGTAGAGTCAGTTTTTCTAGGACAAAGTTGAGGTCCCAAGCTGGCACTGGAGCCTTTCTTGGTGGCTTAATGTTCTTGATTCCCCTGAGGAATTGCCTTAAAGGATGTGAAAACACTGGCGGATCAGTGTTATATCTAGCTGAAATAGCTGAAGCAAGTATCTTTATGGAAGAATATGAGAGTCCATTCTGTAGCATATCTGCCAAATATTCCAGGATGAGCGGGATGTTCAATAATGATGCATCATGTCCCTTGCTGGTACTCCAAATGCTGAATCTCTTCCATTTTGCCAAGTAAACCTTTCTGGTGGATGGTCTTCGAGCTTCTGTTAATATCCGCTGAACTTCCTTGGAGAGAGATAGATTGAGGTTATTCATGGGATCTCCCAGGCTGTTAGCTGCAGCGTCTGAAGGTTTGGATGCACTGTTTTGAAGTTGTGTTGAGTCAAAAGTAGGGGCCATTGGGGAAGGGCCCACTTTTTGTTGTGACATATGCTCCGTAGTAGTGGATACCAGTGTTGTCTTGGCCAGTCTGGAGCTATTAGGATCCCCTTGGGCCTCTCTGCTTTGATCTTTAGTAATACTGTGGTCATCAGTGGCAGAGGGAATGCATAGATTTTTAGGAAGTTCCAGTTGAATGAAAGAGCATCTATTTTCCAAGCTTGTGGATGATATGTCCTTGAACAGAATTTTTGTAGATGATGGTTGAGGTGGGAGGCAAATAGGTCTACTTCTGGCCTGCCCCATGTCGAGGTGAGTTGTGTGAAGATTTTCGGATGTAACCTCCACTCGTGTGGATCTATGAAATTCCTGCTTAGGCTGTCCACCAGCACATTGTCTTTGCCTGGAACAAACTGGGATTGCAACTGTATGTTTAGGCTCAGTGATTTTTCCCAAAGATTCATTGTCAGTCTGCAAAGGGGGTAAGAATGGGTGCCCCTTGCTTGTTTATGTACCACATCACAGTGGTGTTGTCTGTCCGTATCAGTAGATGGCCTTGCTGAAGTTGTTGTCGAAAGGCCTCGATGGCATGCATTACTGCCAGCATCTCCTTTTGGTTTATATGCAGATGTGTTTCCTTTGGAGACCATTGTCCTTGTATACATCTGCCCTCCATGTGCGCCCCCCATCCAAGGTCTGAGGCGTCTGTGGTCATGGTCTGTGTTATCTGAGTTTTTTTGAATGACATACCTGTGTTTGCCTGGCTTACCGAGGCCCACCATAGGAATTCCTTTTGTAGGCATGGAATGAGCAGTATGGTTGTCTCTAGGTTGTTGCTGTGCTGAGACCATAGGGTTTTTAGGTACCATTGAAGCTTTCTCATGTGAAGTCTTGCTAATGGAACCAGGAGAATGCAGGATGCCATGTAACCCAGGGCCTGTAGGAATCTCCTTGCAGTCATCTGGGTGAGTTTTGCCAAACCTTTGAAATAATGAGTTAATTTCTCTTGCTTGTCTTCTGTCAGGTAAGCCATTTGAGAGGCTGTGTCTAGATTGGCTCCTAAGAAGGTTATTTGCTGGGATGGCTGAAGTCTTGACTTTTGGAAGTTGACTGTGTATCCCAGAGCCTGTAGCAACTGTACGACATAGTTCAAGTTTTTTGTCAAAATCAATTTTGTCGTCCGCGTGTATGAGGCAGTCGTCCAGGTACGGGCAAATTTGGATCCCCTGGAGCCTGCAATGAGCAATTACTGAAGCCAGGCATTTTGTGAATACTCTGGGCGCAGTAGATAAGCCAAATGGCAATGCTGAGAATTGATAATGCTCTGGCCCTGCAAGAAATCTGAGGTATCTTCTGCAGCTGTGTCTGATAGGGACAAGCAGGTATGCCTCCTTGAGGTCCAGAGTAATCAGACAAGACCCCTTGCCCAGCATGGGAAGGAGTTGCTGTAGAATCAGCATTTTGAACTTTGGTACTATGAGAAAAGTGTTTAATGCGGACAGATCCAGTATTGGTCTCCATTGAGTTTCTTTTCTTGGAACAAGGAACAGTCTTGAGTAAAACCCCTGGCCTTGTTCTTGTTGTGGAACTCTTTCTATTGCTTTGATCTGAGCAAGCAGAGAAATTTGCTTGATGGCCTCTGCCCTCTGGTTTTGTGGTAGGTTTGGCATGCCTTGTTTTCTTGGTAAGGTATGAAAGTGGAACCTGTAACCTTGGTCTATAATGTCCAAAATCCATTTGTCCTTTGTCAATCTGTGCCAATTGTCTGAAAACAGAGATAATTTTCCACCCAAGGGAGCTTCTATTTGCTCCTTGGTCAGCGGAAGTAGAGGAAAGTCATTGAGATTGTCCCTGTGGGGCAGGGAGACCCTGTGTCACTTCTTTGGTTTGCTGGTTGCCATTGTCGTCCCCTGTAAGAACCTCTGTATTGTCCTCTTCCTCGGCCACGCCTGTTTTTACCCCTTTGAAATCTTTCAGGATTAGGAAAAGACCAGTTTTTAGAAGGCCAATTCCTGCTGAATCTGAGTGGCTGAACCTGGAGGAAATCTTTGACCGTCTGAACTGATTTTGCTTTTTCCTCGATGGACTTTAACATCTTTAGCATTAGCACCAAAAAGCTTGTTCTTTTCAAAGGGTGCATCAAGAAGTTTTGCCTTAACATGATCTGGTAGAGGTTGTTCTTTTAACCATGCATGTCTACGAATGACCGCCCCTGTCATAGCTGCCCTACATGAAGCTTCCAATGCATCATATCCACACTGCAGAAAGTGATTGCTGACTTGCTGAGAATTATGTACAGCTTCCTGCAAAGACTTCCTGTCTAAAGGTTCAGGAGAGGCCAATGTTTTCTGTAAATCATCTAACAGGTAATCCTGATATTGAAACATATGAAAGAGGCAATTCAGAGCTCTCATAGATAAAGTAGTGGAGGTGTAGACCTTTTTCCCCCATCTCTCTAATGACCTAGCTTCCCTGTTGGAAGGCAAAGGATTTTTGGAGGTGGATGCTGAAACCCCTTTAGGTCCCTGAGAAATAGTTTCTAAATCAACAGCATGGGCCCTAAAGAAATGAGAATGTGTTTCTGGGACCCTATAATATCTGTCTGGCTTGGCTGGAGCAGGAGGAAGAGTATCCGGGGTAACAGTGGAGTCAGAGTATAGGTCATCCAAAACATCAAGCACAGGAGGAATAGCCAGGGGCCTGTGTTAGGGCTTTTTAAGGAAGGTTCAAAGGCGCTTTCTGGAATCAGAATATTCCTGGCCTTGCCACTTAAAATGTTCCCTCATGGTATGCAGAACTTCCCCAAAAGAAATATCCTCAGGAGTGGAGGCCGAGGGGATGGAATCCTCTGCATCCGAGTCCTCATAGGTCTGGAAGAGCTCTTCCTGGCCATCAGGGTGAACAGAGTCCTCAGAATCTTCATCTGAAGGGATAAGGTCAGAGGGTTCAACCCGGGGCTTCTTATCAGGAGGAGGCTGGGATCCTCTCTCAGGATGGGCCTGTGAACCTCTAATCATGGAAATTAAGTCTGCGGCCCTATTCATGAGTTGTCTTTCAGGAGTAGGCTGAGGTAAGGCTTTAGCAGTAAGGTGCTTGGTCTTGCTGGCTGCCTTAGCACGTGTGTAGGCCTTAATAGACATGGCCATAGGAGGCCTAGCAGCTCCACGTGCAGGAGTGACCTTATCTACAGCAATGGTCTCGGGCATTTCCTCGGTTTCAGTATCCGGAGGAAAATCTATAACTGGCGGTGTGGCCTCCGGTATCGGAGGTATCGGTAATGCGGTGTCTTCGGTTCGGAGCGGTGAAATAACCGTCTCAGAGGGAACTGGAGCGCTCGCGGTAGGTTTTGGCGTGGAGTCGGTGGAAGACACGGGCCGAGGATGTCAGTCCCGGTCTTTTCGTTTCTTAGGAGTCTGCGATGTCGGAAGTTCCGACGGCATTGTATAAGCAAATTTATCGCCGAAAAAGTCTTCAGCGAACTCCGCCCGGCGCCTGAGAGTGCGCTTATTGAAGCGAGCACAGGCGACACAGGCCGAGACGTCGTGGTCTGGGCCAAGGCAAGGAAGACAGTAAGAGTGGAAATCCTTATGAGGTATTTGTTTACCACAAGACAGACAATTGTTAACTTTTTCAGTAATTTCTGACATCGGCTGAGGCAAGAAAAGGTCCCCAACGGGGTACTTAGCTTTTTTGATGACTTCGGATTCGAGGAATACAGGAGCTGACCGACCGGCACTTGCAAACTGCTTCTGCTTCGGGCACCGCGCGGCAAGAAAGACTGAAGAAAATGGCGTCGGCTGATGCTTATATACTCCAGCCGCTCTGACGTCGGAGAGAAATACGACATCAGCCGACGTCGGACCCAGACTTTGGAATCCGGCCGACCGAGGGCTGCCTGAGGCAGGACAACCCATATGTTATAACTGCAGTTGCATTCTTTTTTTTTTCAAAACAAGTTTATTGTTTTAACATATAAGAGAAATATCATAACAATTTTATACAAATAATTAAAAATAGGTATTATAATATTCAACAAAACAACTAAAGTATTTACAAAGACATCCACTACAATCAGATCAATTAAACTAAAATACTGTGCTATTGAAATTAGAATTTTTTTAACAAATTTTGTAAATTATCCCATACAATAAAATGTGATGTTTTTCTAGTTGTTCTCATTCTAATTGTGCTTATTTCCATATGACACATTATATTCATAACATTTTTAAATTCATTGAACGAAGGAGGTGTATCTGAAATCCAATTTCTAGTTATTATTTTCCTAGCCAAGAAGTAAACGAAAAAAAACAGTAAATCCACAAAGCGAGGTCCTTGTCAGCAGGAAACCAGACACAAACTGAAGTCCTTAACGCGTTTTATTATGATACCAAAGCGTTTTCGCCACGGCAGTCCGTGGCTTCTTCAGAGGAGAATAAACAATTAAAACAGCACACTCCATTAATATCAGGGAGAATAGGAAGTGACATCTTCCAATTTCCTCAGAGCAGCAATCACCTTTTAAAAAAAAAACATTTATCACATAAAATATAACACTACAGCTCGCCATATTAATACAACAACTTGTGTATAAACTTTATGAAAAAACATGTCTAAAATAAGCATTATAAAATATAAATACATGTGAATAAAAATAAACATAAAAAATATATATATAAAAATGTATAATTAACTACATCTTTTATTAACAGGACCAACTATCCTATCAAGGATACCTGCAATGTGTATGTGTATAACTACCATTGCAGGGAGGCTAAATTGACTTTTGTTACATCATAATGATATCGTGAAAGGGACATAGTTTGAACCTGTTTTCATCAGATTCCTTCTGTAAAATATACAGAACAAAACCTTATTACTATATCCTTTTGCCACAAATGGTAGATATTTTAACTAATATTGTTTCCATATACTCCTGTACGCTAAACACAAACTGAAGGGTCTACCCTGTTTACATAGAGGAAACCAAAAGAAAGTTATATATAAATTACCTAAAGTAACTTTTTAATTTCAGAACAGGGGCTATGTTGCAGTTGCTGTTCAGACCTGGGTGCCTAAAAGCATCAAGGCGTAACTGCCATTCTAGCTCCCTGTTTTCTAAAATCAATGAAAAAGGACCTCCCCTAGTCCTTAATGGTACGTGATCAATGGCCATAAATTAAAAACCGTGACCTGGATTTAAACCTATATGCTTTGCCAGTGCGTTGTCGCACTTGTTGTTTTTAATGGCGTACAGATGTTCATACATCCGGTCCCTGACCCGACGGTCCGTTTTACCGATGTAAAACGCCTGGCAACAATTACACATGGCAATATAAATAATAGATTTACTCTCACAGTTTAAAGTGAAACGTATATGATACTTCCTATCTCTGATCGTAAATGTCTCACCCACTCTGACCTCATTACAGTATTTACAAAAGCCACATTTAAACATACCTTTCTTCTTATAAAATGAGCTTAGGGGTACATCCCTTTGCAACAGTTCCTTAAGGTTATTTGATCTCTTAAATATAAATCTTGGTTTAGTGCCTAATTTTTCAACCAGACAGGAATTTGAAGATATAAGGTGCCAGTTTTTACGTATTATGGACAAAATCCCCTTAGAGTTTTTACTAAAGGTGGTAATAAAACTCAAAGAGAAATCATATTTTTCACCTAAAGGTGTAACTATCCCTGTCTCCCCTCTATGTAAGTCACTCTCCATTGGTGCTCCATTAATTGGGATATTGGGAAGCTAACATTTTAAGGAAGATCCCTGGTTTGATGGGGCCTGTTATTTATTACACTCGGTTCCTGGACGACATTTTTATTTTGTTCAGGGGCTCTGAAGTAGAAGCTGCAGGCTTTGTCAATACCATTAATTCAACAACTGAATTTTTAAAGTTCACCTCTAAATTTTCAACCAGTGAAATTGATTATCTTGACGTTAAGTTAGAAAAGGACCCTGTAAGTCAAGGACTAACGTCAACAGTGTTTAGAAAATCTACATATTGCAATGCATTTTTACACTTCTCCAGCTTTCACCCATACCAACAAAAAAGGTCCATTGTTAAAGGACAACTTGTGAGGGCTGGAAGAATGTGTAGCACTATGGTTGATTTTGATAAAGAATGTGAACTGTTGAGAGAAATGTTTAGTAACCGAGGGTACCCCGACCAACTGTTATGTGAGCTGATTGGTGAAGTCACTAGAAAAAGGTCTAATGGCTTTTACAAGCCATTACTATTCCAAAGGAACCCCACACACGGTGACCTGGCTGTTAATGGAGCACCAATGGAGAGTGACTTACATAGAGGTGAGACAGGGATAGTTACACCTTTAGGTGAAAAATATGATTTCTCTGAGTTTTATTACCACCTTTAGTAAAAACTCTAAGGGGATTTTGTCCATAATACGTAAAAACTGGCACCTTATATCTTCAAATTCCTGTCTGGTTGAAAAATTAGGCACTAAACCAAGATTTATATTTAAGAGATCAAATAACCTTAAGGAACTGTTGCAAAGGGATGTACCCCTAAGCTCATTTTATAAGAAGAAAGGTATGTTTAAATGTGGCTTTTGTAAATACTGTAATGAGGTCAGAGTGGGTGAGACATTTACGATCAGGGATAGGAAGTATCATATATGTTTCACTTTAAACTGTGAGAGTAAATCTATTATTTATATTGCCATGTGTAATTGTTGCCAGGCGTTTTACATCGGTAAAACGGACCGTCGGGTCGGATGTATGAACATCTGTACGCCATTAAAAACAACAAGTGCGACAACGCACTGGCAAAGCATATAGGTTTAAATCCAGGTCACGGTTTTCAATTTATGGTCATTGATCACGTACCATTAAGGACTAGGGGAGGTCCTTTTTCATTGACTTTAGAAAACAGGGAGCTAGAATGGCAGTTACGCCTTGATGCTTTTAGGCACCCAGGTCTGAACAGCAACTGCAACATAGCCCCTGTTCTGAAATTAAAAAGTTACTTTAGGTAATTTATATATAACTTTCTTTTGGTTTCCTCTATGTAAACAGGGTAGACCCTTCAGTTTGTGTTTAGCGTACAGGAGTATATGGAAACAATATTAGTTAAAATATCTACCATTTGTGGCAAAAGGATATAGTAATAAGGTTTTGTTCTGTATATTTTACAGAAGGAATCTGATGAAAACAGGTTCAAACTATGTCCCTTTCACGATATCATTATGATGTAACAAAGTCATTTAGCCTCCTGCAATGGTAGTTATACACATACACATTGCAGGTATCCTTGATAGGATAGTTGGTCCTGTTACTAAAAGATGTAGTTAATTATACATTTTTATATATATATTTTTTATGTTTATTTTTATTCACATGTATTTATATTTTATAATGCTTATTTTAGACATGTTTTTTCATAAAGTTTATACACAAGTTGTTGTATTAATTAATATGGCGAGCTGTAGTGTTATATTTTATGTGATAAATGTTTTTTTTAAAAGGTGATTGCTGCTCTGAGGAAATTGGAAGATGTCACTTCCTATTCTCCCTGATATTAATGGAGTGTGCTGTTTTAATTGTTTATTCTCCTCTGAAGAAGCCACGGACTGCCGTGGCGAAAACGCTTTGTTATCATAATAAAACGCGTTAAGGACTTCAGTTTGTGTTTGGTTTCCTGCTGACAAGGACCTCGCTTTGTGGATTTATTAATTATTTTCCTAGCCACTGCTAGGATAGACCATAACAAGGGAAGCTTAATCTTTTTAACACATTGAGGTACAGGTGTGTTGAATAATATAAGAGACTTAGAAATAATGAAATTATCTGTAAAAAGAGCCTGCAAAAATTCATTAATTGACTTCCAGTATTCTTTCAACTTCATACAGTCATAAAACATATGAGCCCAGTCAGCATTAATTTCTACATTACATCTCTTACATAGATTATCTTTATTAATTTTATTCATCATCAAAGGTGTATAAAAAGATCTATGTAAAAATTTCCATGTATAAAGTCTCCAGACAATGGAAGATGTAGTTCTATAAGCAGATTCCAATATATATTGTTTATCTTGTTGAGTTGGTGGGTCCCCATTAATAGAGGTGAAATAATTCCAGTATGAATCTACATTGTAAAAAGTTTCTTGCCTGATAATTTTATGTATATATGAAAGTTTACCTTTATCAGAAACTTTATGCTGTAAATTTATTATCAAGTAATCAATCAGTTTTGGAATAGATTCTTTAACTGTTATAGACATTAGATCTATTCTATCAATGAGATGTTGTCTAAAGATCTGAACCTCTAACCAGCAAGTTTCTCTTAGATCAAATTCTTGTTTTAAGAAATCTAGATTTTTAACTTTATTATCAGATATCAGCTGATACCAGTACTTTAGATTATTATCTATAGCTAAATGAGCTCCTTCAGAAGTAGATGACATAAGCATACCCAGTATAAATTATAGGAATACAATAAAATTCCATTCCCTATACTTAGGGTGCCTGAATATAAAGTTACGATAACTAATAATAATATTTAATGGGTAACAGACCATATGTTTAGGTGTAATAGGTGAAGTACAAAATTCCTTTAGCAACCACAACATGGAGTTATTTATAATCATATTTTTGTGTGTTAAGGAGATTTTCATGAAGTGCATACTAATTAGCTCCCAATAATCTTTCCATTTTGACATATGACCGATCTATTAATAAAGTAATAACTTTTATAATAGAAGAGATAATATATAAATTAAAGTCTGGAAAAGAAATACCCCTTGAGACCAGCTATTAGTATGTTTCTTTAATGCAATCCTAGGTCTATTAGGTGCCCATAAGAAATTTAACATTAGTGTATTCAGTTTCTTGATAGTTATTTTTGTAGGTGAAAGTATTATTGATTGTATTAAGTATAAAATCTTGGGAAATATTATCATTTTAATAATTGTAAGTCTCTCCTCCATAGTAAAAAACATATTATTCCAGGTATTAAAAAGATTTTGTATATTAAGAAAACAGGTATTATAGTTATTATATATAATAGATTTAATATCTTTAGATAGTATTATACCTAAATAAGTTATCTGACCTGAGTTGGGTACATATTTAGTAAAATCACTAATGAGAGTATTTTTCGTGTATATATAGGTCGTATTTTAGTTTTTTCTTCATTGAATATTAAACCAGAAATACTTTTAAAATTCATCATTTTATCAAAAAAGACTGCATAGAAGAATTAGATCCTGCTGATGTAATTAGAACATCATCTGCAAAAGTTGAATTTTGATGTTGTATTTTCTTCTATTTCAAAACCCTCTATGTCAGTACTGTTTCTAATCAAATTAGCCCAAGGCTCCATTACTAAAGTGAATAATAGTGGAGAAAGTGGACATCCTTGCTTTGTACCTTTAAGAATGGGTATTTTTTGTGAAACATATGTTCCTACCTTAATATAAGCCAGCGTTCCTTTGTATAAATGCTCAATTAAATTTACAAATGCATCAGAGAAATTTGTGCATTTCAGTAAGGTAAACAGATAGTCCCAACTTACTGAATCAAATGCTGAACCTATATCAAGACTAATAAGTGTTAAATCTTTCTTTTTCCTATTTGCAAAATCAATTAATGTTAAAGTTCTTCTTATATTATCAAAAGTATTTCTATTTACAATGAAGCCCGTCTGATCTATGTCTATAATGCCGGGGATAATTGTCTTCAATCTATCAGCAAAAATACTCAAACATTTTATAATCAACATTAAGTAATGAGATGGGTCGATATGAAGAACATCTAGTTGGATCTTTATTAGGTTTTAAAATTGGTGAAATAAATGTATATTGCCAAGATGGGGGGGTTATTAACTCAGTTTGGGCCAGAATAAAAACCTTATGTATTAATGAATATGTAGTTTTAGAAAGGATTTTATATATCTCTGGTATAATACCATCATTACCCGGTGCTTTGTTTGATTTAAGCTTATTTATTTGTGTAATAACTTCTGTAAATGAAATACTCTTGTCCAATAGTTTAATCTGTTGTTTATTAAGCTTTTTATTCATGTTTGTGGTTATAAACTCCTTTATTTTATCTTTAGGTTCCATGTTAATGTTGTTATGGTTAATCTTGTGAAAGTGATTTCTAAATTCATCCAGTATTTCTGGTATACTAGAAACATTCTTCTTTTTCCTTAGAGAAAAGATTTCTTTGATATGGTTTTGTTTATTCAATCTTTTTGTTTTATTTTTAAGTCTATGTAAGTATTTGGGGCTTATTGAATAAGACAAAAACTTGTATTTCTCTAAAGTTATTTTAACTTTACGAGTTAAAATTTCTTTGTATTTCTCATTTAGTTTGTTTATTTCTTCAATAACTTTCTTGTCCATAATATTTTCTTTATTATGTTTATAAGAGTCTAGTTTACTTTGAATATCTAACAATTCCTTATCCCAATATTTCCTTTTGTTATTATACCATCTGATACTTTGTCCATATAGATATGATTTTAAGGCATCCCAAACATAGACAATGGAGACTTCAGGAGTATTATTTATGTCTAGAAAATGTTGTACTTCTGAAAGTATATATTCTTTATAGTCTTTTAGCTGAGTTAAGTATGCTGGTATCCTTTTGATCTGAACATTATGAGTATTTTTATCATGAATTCGAAAACAATTGAGTTATGATCAGATATAGGACATGAAATGATTTTGGAATTAATTAAATCTGTTACCATCTGGTTAGAAATAAAGACCCTATCTATTTTGAATAAGTTTTGTATCTGTTAGAAAAAAGGTGTATGGTAATGATTTTGACTATCTGATTATTAATATCATTCAAATGATAAGAATTAGCAAAAGCATTTAAATGTTTTGCATTAGATGTAATTCTTCTTTTCTTTATAGTGGTAGTATCACTTTCATGTAGTATACAATTAAAATCACCAGCTAAAATAATATCCCCTACAGAGAATGATATGATCTTATCAATATGATGTTTCACTGTATTAATACCAATTCCAGGTATCCAATATACATTAATTAAAGTGCAAGTCTTCCCATTAATTTGTATTGCAACCATACAAAACATTCCTTTGTCATCCTGATAAGACTTAATGGTTTTAGGAATGGGCATACTTTTATTCCATAAAATAGCCACTCTTTTTTTCTGAGTGTGCTGTGAACTAACCAATACTGTATACTTATTAGTGGCTAGTTTATCAATATCTTTTTTCAAGAGATGGGTTTCTTGCAGGAAGACTAGATTGGCCTTGTGTAGATTAATGTATCTTATTAGGCTTGCCCTTTTACACGGATTATTCAATCCATTAATGTTTAAAGAAATTCCTTTTAAAGATGTCATTTGGCATTTTTAAAACTCAAGAATCTTATGATCGAAATAACAAATAACAAGATAAATAATGCTACATCTCCTCTTTTAGGTGTACTTTTAAACATAGCTGTATTTATTAAATCTCTTATGGGATTTTGTATAGGATTCAATTTTGTTTGTAGTGACAATGAGTGTACAAAATATATTGTGGATATCAAAACTATATACATATAACAATGAACAAGTGAAAATAATGTAAGGATTAAACCTTGCATCCGCCTGAGTTGAAAACTCCAACTTAGAGCAGTATTTACTACTCAAGTTAACCCCCTACCCTAAGCAGCAGTACCTCAGCTACCACCTTATCAATTTAATACTAGTTATATTTAACTGAGGTTAACAGTTTTCAATTCAATTATCTATCAAGACAAAACTACACATTTGGTAAAACAGCATCATATAAACTAAAATAAACTTTTTTTTTTTAAAAACTGTTCATACTATTATATAGATCTATGTAATATATAACACTTGTATTCTAATAGCATTCAAATAATCTTAATGTTAGAAATCAAGAGGAGAGAAAATTATGTTCTAACATTCATTTAAATCAAAAACTTTGGCTAATATGATTCAGACATTACATGCATTAAGATGCATCTATTTTCTGTCATGTGAATTCTATCAACAGCTTCCAAAAAAATCTTGAATTGTTTGTATATGAGCATTTACTTAAACTCATTATTGTCAATAGAGTAAAATATTGTATTCATAAAAATTATTATAAATCATATTGCATAGTTATGCAGATTCTCAGAAACACCTGCGTTATTACCTAAAAAAAAAAAAAAAGCCATCACACACAAACACAGACACACACACATACATATACACACACACACATACATATACACATACACATATATACATACATACACACACACGCACATATATATACACATATATCTGATCTCACCGAGCCGTGCCCCTGCAGAGCACCATCCCACTTGCCGTCCCCAGAACAAATCTGTCCACTTCACACAAAATAATGCACAGCAAACACACACTAGCAACCAGATTTTACAATCATGCTAACCTACTGCTTTAAAATATATCACATGACATTTCTTCCAGAATAGAGTTATAAGATTATTTATGTTTGTCAATCAGATGAATGAAATGAGTTATAGTAAAGTATATGTTTGGAACTCAAATTTTTAACACAGATTATTATGCTGCTGCTAAGTAGATTTTCAAAAACATTTAAATAAATGTTTCATTTTTTATGCCTTCTAAAATAAGACATTTACTTACTACAAGAAACTACATCATTTAAACTCATTATAACTGACATATTTTATGAACAGAGTATTTTTCCTGAATCTGTGGTGTGTCAGTGTGATAACCTTGTCAATGTTTATACTAACTGCTTTCAGTTTCTCTGTGAAAATTCTGGGAGTGAAGCTTCTGAGGAAACTCATGGACACTGCATGAGACAGCCCACATCCCAGATTGTCTCCCTTAACATTTTGGCGGGAAACTTATTAAAACTTGTGGCAAACATTCATTTTGTCAATAGAGTAAAACATTGTATTCATAGAAATCATTACAAATCATATTGGATAGCCATGCAGACTCTCAGAAAAAAAGCCATCACACTCACACACATACACACACACACACACACACACACACACACACACACACACATATATATATCTGATCTCACTGAGTTGTGTCCCTGAAGAGCACCATCCCACTTGCTGTCCCCAGAATAAATCTGTCTGCTTTATACAAAACAATGCACAGCAAACACATATTGGTAACCAGATTTTACAATCATGCTAACCTACTGCTTTAAAATATATCACATGACATTTCTTCCAGAATAGAGTTATAAGATTATTTATGTTTGTCAATCAGATGAATTAAATGAGTTATAGTAAAGTATATGTTTGGAACACAAATTTTTAACACAGATTATTATGCTGCTGTTAAGTAGATTTTCAAAAACATTTAAATAAATGTTTCATTTTTATGCCTTCTAAAATAAGACATTTACTTACTACAAGAAACTACATCATTTAAACTCATTATAACTGACATATTTTATGAACAGAGTATTTTTCCTGAATCTGTGGTGTGTCAGTGTGATAACCTTGTCAATGTTTATACTAACTGCTTTCGGTTTCTCTGTGAGAATTCTGTGATTTGAAGATTCTGAGGTAACTCAAGGACATTGTGCATAAGACAGCCCACATCCCAGATTGTCTCTCTTAACATTTTGGGAAACTTATTAAAAACTAGTGACAAACATTCATTTAGCAGTGTAAATGCATCTAAACATGACAGAACCTCCACAATGTATTCCACAGATCATCACAGCCTCTATGCAAGTGAAATTAAACTCAAAATTACCAACAAGCAATAAAACTCAGCATTCTTCTCCCAACTCAATTTTCATACAAATCCTATTATTCACTGTGCCCACACAGTCAAACGCATTTCTATATATTAATAAAGAAAAGAAAAGAGTAGAAAATAAAAGGGAGTGAGGCAGAAATAAAAAAATGTAAGAGAAAGCTGTAAGAAGTATATACAATGGAATGTTACTTACTGTTTATATTAATAGAGTTAAAAATAAAACATATTATTTACTCTTATTTAGTTCTGATTATTATTAGTTAAAGCATGACAGATTATTTACAAACAAGCATAAGCAGTATAATCAAGGAAGTATAATTAGAAATAGCATTTGAAGAACTTATAAACTTTTACAAGAAATAAATATATTATTCTATTAAGGATATTTTCATTACTGTTCTCTCCCTGCCCTCCCCCACCCTTTACCCACTACATAATCTAAATAGAATGTCATTGTTTAAACAAAGAAAATAATAAAAGAAGGAAAAAAAAAAAAAGAAAGATAAAAAAATGTATCAAATTACTAACCTTACTTTTTTCAGAAAGAAAAACAAATAGAGTCACAGCCTGCCATTAAATCATCAGGCATTTTGACTGGTTATGAAACAAAACATTTCTTTGCACATAGAGAATAACTTTGATTAAATCTTTTCCAAAATATTTGTGGCTTTCTGGAAATGCAGGAACTATATTCAAAAAGATTAATAATGAACTAAAATGATGAGAGAGAAAAAACATATAACAAATCATTTGTTTTTAGTCTCTTCTTCTTCTCTGAAGTCTTCCAGGAAGCTTCAGTTGCCAATCTCTTTAATGAAGAACTAGCCCATTCCATTTCTTCTATTTTATCCAAAATCCTTTTTCTTTGACAAACAGTAAAGCAGAGTCTAAATCATCGAAGACCTTAGGACCATCAGGAAGGAAGATTTTAAGCTTGGCAGGAAACAGAAGGTATGTTTTAAACTGCGCTTTTTTAAGCTCCCTTATTAGTGGCAGAAAAACTTTTCTTTTAGCAATTACCATGGAAGAATAGTCATTGTCAAATGCACAGTTGTCTCATTAAACTTAACAGGAGCTTTAGCCCAAGCAGATTTAAGAACCATCTCTTTATCAAAAGATGACAGAAATCTAACTATAACTGATCTAGGATAGTTTTTGTTAGAGTTGGTATTAGCTATAGATCTATGTGCTCTTTCGATACCAAAAGAGAATGCTTCTGGTAAATCTAAAGTTTTAGGGAGCCATGTTGTTAAAAAGAAGTAATATTGTTACCTTCAATATTTTCTGGCAGTCCAAAAATCCTAATGTTATTGCGCCTAGATCTATTTTCCAGGTCATCCAGCTTTGTTTGTAAACGTGTATTTTGTTTCAGCAGAAACTCAATGTTGATTTCCTCTTCTTGTATTTTATTTTCCATGTCATTCACAGCTTCTTTTATGCCTGTCATCTGGATCTTCTGTTGTTGCAGGTCCATATGTAACAAGTCTATTTGTTTTGTAGTTTTTTCTATGAAAGTGTCTATTTTAGTATCCATTTTATCCATCTTAGCAGTAAGTTGCTGGACTATAATTATCAGAGACTGAAGTTCTTTCTTGATGCTGGAGTCTTGAGAATTTGTCTTACTGGAACTCATTTCAGACTGATAAACTGACAGGAAAATTTCCAAAGTAATTTCTGACAGGAATATTATTAAGATTTCCTTTCTTTTTTAGATATAGTTCACGAACTATATAAAACAAACATATTTAGAAAGAAAATTACTTCAAGAATTAATTTAAGTAATTAATTCCTGTCAATGTAATGAAATTGGTGGAGCTGAAGAAATCTGCTGCTATCCTGTGTTCATCCTTGGCCACGCCCCCAACTGCAGTTGCATTCTTGAAGGACATCCTAGTTCAAGGCCCCAGCGAGCACCCCAACACTACTGGGCTATAACTCATACCACACCTTTCTGCCACAGAACACGGACCGAAACACAAAAGGAGGGGGTGTATCCATATTCATCAAGGATACCTACATCTCCAGGTTAGTGGTGCAGCACGATACCTCTGAGATCATCCATGTGTAACTAACATCAGACAAATCTGTAATGCAAATTGTGGCCTGCTACAGATCACCCTCCATGACCCGGGACCACCACTCAACCTTTCTGGAGACACTGGAAAACATGAAGGTCCTACAGAACACCCTGATATTGGGCGATTTCTATTACTCTACCATTCACTGGGAAAACTACTCAAGTACAAAACTCCCAGGCCCAGCTCTTCCTGGAATTCATCAACTCAAATGCCCTGGATCAGCTGGTAAACTCGCCTACCAGAGGTGAACACATATTGGACCTGGTCATCACCAATATGGGCGACCGGCGTTCCACACTGGAGGTCAACCAGTCACTGGTTAGATCAGACCATTAACTAATCACTCGGGATGTCCACACCCCACCACCACCCCCAACTAAGGAAACCACAGTAAAAAAAACTTTTTTAAAGCAAACTTCACCTTACTTAAGACAAAAACTGGTAAGTTTCAGAGCCCCCACGCTAAAGGACAACATTGCCCAAGACGCAGAAACCTTTACAAATGCACTCTATGAGCACCTACAATGATGCATGGATCATGCCATCCCTAGCAAAACCAAGAGTCACTCCTCTAAGAGAAGGAAACCAGTTTGGTGGACCCCTGCCATAAACAGGCTATATAATAACAGGAGGAAACTAGTTCAGAAAAAAAGCAAATCCCAAGAAGGAAAGACATCCCTGATCAGTATCAGTAAGAAACTAAGGTCCCTCATGAAATCAACCAAGGCAAACTTCGAAAGAAAAATAGCAAAGGATTCAAAAGACAACCACAAAGCCTTCTTTAGCTATGTTAAGAATCTAAGTGGAAACTCGCAGATATGCCCTTAACTAGTGCAAAACAGCACAAAATATACTGAACCTACTGATATTGCCAACATCCGGGCAGACAGATTCAGTGTAAACTTCACCCTCCGCTCACCTCCAAAAGGGCCCACAACAATACTGGAAAAGTGTAGTGTCCCAAAAATCACAGAAGCACAGGTGAAAACAGTCCTTTCAAAAGCCAAATCAGAGAATCAATTGGAACAGATGGTGTCCCAGGCTACGTCTTGCACGAACTAACCCCCCCACCTAAACACGCTGTTCAACCTCAGCCTCTCCAAAGGCTACATTCCCATAGAATGGCGCACAGCAACGGTTATTCCTCTCCACAAAGGAGGGGCCATAGCTGACCTTGGTAACTATCGTCCCATAAGCCTGACTAGCCTGGTCTGCAAGGCTATGGAGAGCATCATCATGGAACTCATTAACAGAGACATTGGGAACCTCCAAACACTTGACCCGACCCAGTTCAGCTTTGTTAAGGGCAGATCATGCTTACTAAACCTGGTTGACTTCTTCGAGACAGTCACCAAGGCCATAGACGAGGGAAAGGTGGTTCACACAGCCTACCTTGACCTTGCCAAGGCTTTCAACATCATTCCCCACTTGGGTATTACAGAAAAACTCACCAGCTTGAACATAAACCCCTACGTCACGAGATGGGTAGCCAACTGGCTTACAGATAGAACTTGCACGGTAAGAATAGCGGGCTCCAGGTCCGACTCTAAACCAGTCGCAAGTGGTGTCCTACAAGGCTCGGTCCTGGGACCCCTACTGTTCGACGTATACTTCTCAGAAGTACAGGCAAACACAGGAGGACTATGGCTAACCAAGTTCACCGATGACTGCAAACTGTAGCCATAATAGACTCTGGCTGACACGGACATCCTCGAAAAGGGCCTTACTGAGACAGACACCTGGTGTCAAAGTCATGGCCTCAAGCTAAATGCCAAAAAATGCATAGTCATCCTGTTTGGGGAAAAACAAAGCATCTTGGCATAACGAAGTCTTCCACGGATATTTACAAGTCTGCCATTTATGACGTTCCCCATTTCTCTGCTTTATACAGATTTCCACCAAATTTCCAATACATCTCAATACTTCTGAAGGATCTCCGATTTAGTCTGTTGTCAGACTCCCCAGGTCTGGGAACTATTTTCTATATTCTGTTGCCAAAGTCATTGTGCTGAACAGTTTTTCAGTTATCAAAAACAGATACAGAATAGCAACCTTTCTAAACTCATGCAACCTCTATAAAGTTTTTAAATGATTCCTATTACTTCTTCCCCATGAAATTCCCATGGCTCTTTCCCATCAGTCTTATGTCTACCATGTTCTTAACATTTATTTTCATTTATTCCACAAACTACTTATGTCTTCTAAAATTTCTATGCCCTAAACTCTCAAATCCTATCTAATCCTTAAAATCCAGTCTTATTAACAGATAGAAAGATGCAAATGTCTCATTTATGCACTACCCTGAATCGTTTACATTCTTTTTTACTGGGGCATGATCTGATGCAGCTAATGGACAGGTCTCAAAAGATGCAAGCTCCTGTGAAATACAACTTCCATCTGGTCTAACCCAGTCACTGTATGGGGTATATCTAAGTATTAATTGGAGCTCCTGCTACTGAATACATATTTTTCACATAAAAAATTCTCATAATTCCTCAAAAATGAGCCCTCATCACATTTCCCCTTCTAGGTTACCAATATATCCTCACTATTCTAAATCAGGTTTTCAAGTCCATACAAATAAATATCCCCTGACGCAGCTTATTTTTCCCCCAAATTCTCCCAAGCTCCATAACAGTAGTTTTACATGGAATACAAATATATGCCAGTGAAATCCACTCCCTCTGCCAACAATCCCTTGCTACCACAAATCAACCATTAACTTTTTTTTTTTATTCTATCACTTTTGTGGGGTCTCTCACAATCATTATTATCCTACTTTTCCTTTGTCCCTGACATTCTGCTGAAAGTTCACCCTGAAAGCCCTTTTTTTTTTTTTTTTTTTTAAACAGCTTTCTTCAATCATGTATGACATAGGCAATCTTACATTTATATAAATGAAAATAAATTACAGTGAGACAATCTTAGCTGCAATTATAAATTCCAAACCAGGCCTACAGAACTATTTGCTAACATTATCCATCACTTTTAATATATCCAGTCATTGTCAGTCAACCATTACCATAGCTCATTCAAATCCTTCCTTTTACACCTCATTCCTCCTCTGCATGTATTGATCCCACATTTCCCATTTTTTCCTATGTATTTGCTCCTACCCTTTTCAAAAGATCCCAGTTCCAGTTGCTCTCTCTCTCTCTCTCACTACCTTTGGTACTTCTAGTAAAGTTGGTTTAGACTTTGATGTCCATTTGTATTTCTGTGTTGTCTTTCTATATTTTGAATACTGTAGTTTGTTTTCTTTACCTTGTGTTTTGCTTGCATTCTGTTTAACAGCATATTAAAACTTCAAAAGAGACCACAGCTCTCTCTGTTCTGAGTCAGGCAGAAATAAGAACTGATTAATTAAGGACTCATTCATAAGACAGAAAAGGTCACTTAAGGTTAATCACTTGTTAACAGAGGGGGTGGAGCTAGGAACTAAAATTTCTATTTAAGGAGTAAACTAAAACATTTCAGAGCTTTACCAGAAAGGCTCATCCAGACTCTGCTACACTTTGCTGTGAAGGAAAGGTTAGTTTGCTGTTATTTTTGTATTTCTGTGTTGTCTTTCTATATTTTGAATACTGTAGTTTGTTTTCTTTACCTTGTGTTTTGCTTGCATTCTGTTTAACAGCATATTAAAACTTCAAAAGAGACCACAGCTCTCTCTGTTCTGAGTCAGGCAGAAATAAGAACTGATTAATTAAGGACTCATTCATAAGACAGAAAAGGTCACTTAAGGTTAATCACTTGTTAACAGAGGGGTGGAGCTAGGAACTAAAATTTCTATTTAAGGAGTAAACTAAAACATTTCAGAGCTTTACCAGAAAGGCTCATCCAGACTCTGCTACACTTTGCTGTGAAGGAAAGGTTAGTTTGCTGTTATTTTTGTATTTCTGTGTTGTCTTTCTATATTTTGAATACTGTAGTTTGTTTTCTTTACCTTGTGTTTTGCTTGCATTCTGTTTAACAGCATATTAAAACTTCAAAAGAGACCACAGCTCTCTGTTCTGAGTCAGGCAGAAATAAGAACTGATTAATTAAGGACTCATTCATAAGACAGAAAAGGTCACTTAAGGTTAATCACTTGTTAACAGACGGGGTGGAGCTAGGAACTAAAATTTCTATTTAAGGAGTAAACTAAAACATTTCAGAGCTTTACCAGAAAGGCTCATCCAGACTCTGCTACACTTTGCTGTGAAGGAAAGGTTAGTTTGCTGTTATTTTTTGTATTTCTGTGTTGTCTTTCTATATTTTGAATACTGTAGTTTGTTTTCTTTACCTTGTGTTTTGCTTGCATTCTGTTTAACAGCATATTAAAACTTTTGTATTTCTGTGTTGTCTTTCTATATTTTGAATACTGTAGTTTGTTTTCTTTACCTTGTGTTTTGCTTGCATTCTGTTTAACAGCATATTAAAACTTCAAAAGAGACCACAGCTCTCTCTGTTCTGAGTCAGGCAGAAATAAGAACTGATTAATTAAGGACTCATTCATAAGACAGAAAAGGTCACTTAAGGTTAATCACTTGTTAACAGAGGGGTGGAGCTAGGAACTAAAATTTCTATTTAAGGAGTAAACTAAAACATTTCAGAGCTTTACCAGAAAGGCTCATCCAGACTCTGCTACACTTTGCTGTGAAGGAAAGGTTAGTTTGCTGTTATTTTTGTATTTCTGTGTTGTCTTTCTATATTTTGAATACTGTAGTTTGTTTTCTTTACCTTGTGTTTTGCTTGCATTCTGTTTAACAGCATATTAAAACTTCAAAAGAGACCACAGCTCTCTCTGTTCTGAGTCAGGCAGAAATAAGAACTGATTAATTAAGGACTCATTCATAAGACAGAAAAGGTCACTTAAGGTTAATCACTTGTTAACAGAGGGGTGGAGCTAGGAACTAAAATTTCTATTTAAGGAGTAAACTAAAACATTTCAGAGCTTTACCAGAAAGGCTCATCCAGACTCTGCTACACTTTGCTGTGAAGGAAAGGTTAGTTTGCTGTTATTTTTGTATTTCTGTGTTGTCTTTCTATATTTTGAATACTGTAGTTTGTTTTCTTTACCTTGTGTTTTGCTTGCATTCTGTTTAACAGCATATTAAAACTTCAAAAGAGACCACAGCTCTCTCTGTTCTGAGTCAGGCAGAAATAAGAACTGATTAATTAAGGACTCATTCATAAGACAGAAAAGGTCACTTAAGGTTAATCACTTGTTAACAGAGGGGTGGAGCTAGGAACTAAAATTTCTATTTAAGGAGTAAACTAAAACATTTCAGAGCTTTACCAGAAAGGCTCATCCAGACTCTGCTACACTTTGCTGTGAAGGAAAGGTTAGTTTGCTGTTATTTTTGTATTTCTGTGTTGTCTTTCTATATTTTGAATACTGTAGTTTGTTTTCTTTACCTTGTGTTTTGCTTGCATTCTGTTTAACAGCATATTAAAACTTCAAAAGAGACCACAGCTCTCTCTGTTCTGAGTCAGGCAGAAATAAGAACTGATTAATTAAGGACTCATTCATAAGACAGAAAAGGTCACTTAAGGTTAATCACTTGTTAACAGAGGGGGTGGAGCTAGGAACTAAAATTTCTATTTAAGGAGTAAACTAAAACATTTCAGAGCTTTACCAGAAAGGCTCATCCAGACTCTGCTACACTTTGCTGTGAAGGAAAGGTTAGTTTGCTGTTATTTTTGTATTTCTGTGTTGTCTTTCTATATTTTGAATACTGTAGTTTGTTTTCTTTACCTTGTGTTTTGCTTGCATTCTGTTTAACAGCATATTAAAACTTCAAAAGAGACCACAGCTCTCTCTGTTCTGAGTCAGGCAGAATTTTTTCCCTCCCTCCCATTTAAGTTGTCTTGTTAAATACCACTGTCTTTCTAGTTGCCCGCCTCTTATGTTAATCTGACCATATATCTCATTTCTCTCTACTTTCACTGGCTTATGTGAGTTATCACAAAACCATCACTTTTGAAATCCCACCCCTTCAATTATTTAAATTTATTGGCCATCCTACAGTATTTCATAGTACCAAAATACAAAAGTAACCACCCCTTTCAGTCCATCTTGCTGTTTTAAAAATAGTAACTCTCCACTAAACCTTAACTTTTTAAACAGGTAAAACTCAAGTTACCTACTTTCATATCTAACTTCTCTAGTGCACACTGCAGAGTGCATTCTTTTCAATCTTACCTTTAAGCATCCCTGTTACTAGCACTTTCTCTAATACCTAAAAAGATCATCTCTACTTGACTCCAAGTAGACTTTTCTCTATCTGTTAAACCTAGCACTTGTTCCTACAGTACTTATTACCTTGATACGGCACTCTTATAGATAGCACCCCAAAAGGCAAACCCCCATTTCTCGGTCACCACGTCCCCGGAATCTCTTTTAAAGTTTTTGTCTAGTCCTTCTAGCATGTCGAGGGATCAGTTGCTAGTGTCCTCTCCTGCTCAGCTGGTGAACCTGGGAATATTGAGACAATGTTACAATTGCCTCATGTACACAGACAACCCTCTCCTCCTCCCACAAAACACAAATACATGCGAGAGATGCAACTATACGGCCAAACTGGAGGCTGAGCTCTCTCAACATAGGACTGGCAAGACCAGTCAGGAGGAGAAGGTTACCACACACACACTATAGACCCAGTCTCACATAGTACCATCACAACCTCAAATCATACACAAACACACAAAGACATACTCGGCGGCTCTGATCAAAATCTACCAAAACAGCAGAGGCCACCAAAGCAGACACCCAAACAACCACCACCTCAGAACACAACACCTGCAACACATAGACCTCACAGTCAGAGTGTCAAACAGTCACAGCCCTTAAGGCCAAACACAATGCCAGACACACTAGTCATTGGTGACTCCATAGTCAGACACACTGACGTCCCGCTCACCAGACTGAGTAAGGAGAAGGTCACAGTAAGCTGCCTGTCGGGCGCTAGAATCCGCCACATAACGCAAGCACTCAGGTCTCTCAACAGCAGGTACAAATATGACTCAGTTATTGTCCACGCTGGTGTAAACGACCTGAGACGCACCTCCTTGGACTACATGAAAAGAGACATTGAGGAGCTCTCTGATTATGTAGCCCAGGCAGGTATGACCCTGACCTTGAGCAGTATCCTACCTTCACCAAGAATGATGCCACAATACAGAGATAAGATGATCAGCTTTAACAATTGGCTTAAACTCTGGTGTCATTCAAAGGGGATCCAATGTCTGTCTGCCTGGGATGACATGCTGGACAAGCCACGCTGCTTCGCAAGGGACGGCTTGCACCTGTCACCCCTGGGATTCCGGATATTGGCAAAGGCTCTTGCCACCCCATAGTGCCTTTTTAGGCAAGGCTCAAATTCTAAACCTACCACCCTAGAACACAAAAAGGAAAAACTAAGGGTAATGCTGCTCAATGCCAGAAGTCTAAATCTCAAAATGCACGCACTCGAGGCCCTTCTCAGTATGGAGAACATCGATGTCTGTGCAGTGACAGAAACCTGGTTCAAGGCTCCTGAGCACTATCAGGTTTTACCTCTTATCATGCGTTCCGGCCCCAAAATCCGGACAATACCAAGAAAGGAGGGGGGGTATCCATATTCATCAAAGACACCCACACCTCAAGACTGGTGGCAACGCACGATGCATCGGAGACCATCCAGGTGCAATTAACCATAAGCAAGACTGCTCTGCAAATTGTAGCATGTTACAGGCCACCCTCACAAACTCAGGAACCTCACATGGCCTTCCTGAAAACACTAGAGGGGATAAATGTATCACCAAACACCATCATACTAGGTGACTTCAATTACCCTAATATAGACTGGGAACACTACTCAAGCCCAAACACCCTAGCCCAAAAGTTCCTGGAATTCATAAACTCAAATGCCATGGAACAACTAGTCACCATCCCCACAAGAGGAGAAAACATACTTGATCTCATCATCACGAACATGGGAGCACAATGTTCAACACCGAAGTATACCCCTCACTGGTGAGATCAGATCACAAACTAATCTCGCTGGAGGTCCTCATCCCACCCCCACCTGAAATAAAAAGACCACAGTAAAGAACTTCTCAAAGCTGACTTCACACTTCTAAAGACTAGTGTGGTCTCCTTTAAGGCCCCGAGCCGACGGAAAACAGTACTCAAGCCGCTGAATCACTTACAAATGCCTTCTACCAGCACCTGCAGGACTGCATGGATAAGGCAATCCCAAGCAAAACAAAGACTCTTTGTACCAAAGGCAAGCATCCACTCTGGTGGACCCCAGCCATAAACAAACTCTACAACAAAAGGAGGAAGCTACTACAAGATAGAGCAAAATCCTTAAAAGGTAAGACACCCTTGATCACTATAAGTAAAAACTAAGAGCTCTCATAAAATCATCCAAAGCAAATTTTGAGAGAAAAATAGCTAAAGACTCAAAAGACAATCATAAGGCCTTCTTTAGCTATGTTAGAAACCTGGGAGGAAACTCCCAGATATGCTCAGAACTAGTTCATAATGATGTGAAGATTACTGATCCTACAGACATTGCCAACATACTGGCTGACAGGTTCAGTGCAAACTTCTCCCCTCCCCAAAAGGAGAGATATCTATACCAAGCGATTGCAGCCCCCAAACATCTCCAACGCCCAAGTGAGAACTGCTCTCTCCAAAGCAAAAACACAGCATCCATGGGACCTGATGGTGTCCCCGGCTGTGTGCTCCACGAACTCAACGAGAATTAAACCCACAGCTAGGACAGCTGTTTAATCATAGTCTTACCTCTGGATATGTACCCAGGAGTGGCGCACTGCAACTGTGGTCCCACTTCACAAAGGCGGTGCCTCCACCGACCCTGGAAATTACCGTCCCATTAGCTTGACAAGCCTTATCTGCAAAGCCATGGAGAGGATCATAATGGACCTCATAAATAAAGACATAGGGAATTTGCAGACTTTGGATCCATCCCAGTTTGGCTTTGTCAAAGGCAGATCATGCCTTCTAAACTTGGTTGACTTTTTGCAAACAGTCACCAAAGCCATTGATGAGGGAAAGGCAGTCCATACAGCCTACCTCGATCTGGCTAAGGCCTTTGATACAATACCCCACTCGGGTATCATTGAAAAACTCATCAGCTTAAATGTTAACCCATACATCACAAGATGGGTTGCAAACTGGCTGAGTGACAGAACCCACAGGGTCAGAGTTGCTGGCGCCATGTCAGACTCAAAGCCTGTCACAAGTGGTGTACCACAGGGCTCAGTCCTGGGCCCACTCTTGTTTGGCATCTACTTTTCCAAGTACAAGCAAACACAGGAGGGTTATGGCTGACAAAGTTTGCAGATGACTGCAAACTGGGCCATAGTAGAAAACACATCTGACACAGATATCCTTCAGAAGGGTCTCACAGAAACGGATAACTGGTGCCAGAGCCATGGCCTAAAGTTAAATGCCAAAAATGCATAGTCATACCCTTCGGGAAAAACAAGGTTACCCCTAGCTACCAAATAGGTGGCAATCCACTGAGTACAGAAGAAGTTATCAGGGACCTGGGGACCCAGGTTGATAGTAGTCTGTCATTCGACACCCATGTAGCTAAAGTAGTTAGGAAGACCTTCTACATTGCCCACCTTATCATGAAGGGATTCTCATCTAGATCAAGGGAGGTCATAGTCTCCCTATACTCATCACTCATCAGACCAATGATTGAATACAATGCCCCATTCGGAATGTATCTGACCCGACACTTGCAGCAGCTGGAGAGGCCACAAAAGTTCCTCACCAAAAGGATAAAGGGTCTCAAACATTTGTCCTATGCTGCCCGACTGAAAGAACTCCAGCTCTATTCAGTAAACACCGCTTGCTCAGAGGTGACCTTTGCCTAACATACAAGGCCATGTCAAACCCAGATTTGATGAATATGCTTCACCTCAAAAATCTAGATCCGTCAGAGCCACAAGGGCGGGAGACTTAAACCTCGACACGGCTATTAATAGGACGTGCTGGAGGGATAGATTCATCACCCAAAGACTCCCTATGCTGTGGAATAAAATCCCGGTATATGTGAGGCAGAGCACCTCGCTGGCCTTGTTCAAGAGAAATCTTGACCAATGGATGGGAGATCGCAGATATACCCCAGGGATTACCTCAGTGTCACTGCTCAACAGAGGCACAGCAAAATAATGGGTATAGTTCCCCATACTAAAGGGGTGGCTTAAGCCACAAAACTATGGGCTAGGCTTGTAAATGCCCTCGGGCAGATAGCCTAGTATGAACCTATGAACCTATGAACCTATTTTCTAGTAATTGCTTTTTTTGGCAGCAATCATAATTAGACTAAGCAAAGCCTTAGTATATGTACGCAATTCTGATTCTGCATCATAACTCAAAAAAATAATTTCTCTAGTTACTCCAATTTGCTCACCCGGCACCTCTGACAAACAAGTCTCCAAGGAATCTTTAAAGTCGGCCAACTCATTACACTCCCAGAAAATTATGTTCCCAGTTACCTTTTTTTTCTTCCCCATCATAACATTTGCTGCCTACCCAAGGAAAATATCTTTGCAGTCTACTCAGGGTATAAATACCTATGCAAACACTTCCAAGCAAAGATCATTCTAGATTTTGGTGCATATTTGGGGGGAGACACTTATACCCCCAACATTGTTTCTTTGTGAATTGCTTATCCAATCTCTTCCCAATCCTTCCAAACCTCCGCTGATTCTTATAGTTATCATACAATATTTTATATGCTCTACTAATTATTCCTTTAACGGCAATTTCTGTTCTAGAGTCTACTAAAATTTCTACCACTGCCAGTCTCAAATAGGATCCTCCTATTACTTTCTCTTTGCATATACTCTGATATCAATCCTTGATAGGAAAGCAATCTCTAACCTACAGTTCAAATAAATTCTTGGCAGCTTCCTACTCCATCACCTTTCCCTCTCTAATTATTTGCTCCGAGTACCTTGGCTCTTTTGCAGTTTTGTCCAATAAATTCCAGCCCCTTTTTCCCTATTGGCAAGGGAGGTTGGCATAATGATTAAAGTGTTACCTTATAAACACAAGGTGTAGGGTTTGATTCTGACGTGGGGTAATTGGTTAGGCTTATAATGGCCTACATGGGCAGTTAGCCTAGTACTAATCTATGAACCTATTGTCTGTATCCCTAACTGCAGTCACCTGTATCAGCAATCTCCTTTCTTTGCTCCCATGTTGGCTTAGTTCTTAGAATACTTTGCTACTTTATGAATACAATGTTCTATATGATTATTGTTCACCTTAAAGGTCTACATCCAAAATCCCAACCTCTCCTCGTTTCTTGAGCTTCCCCTGTTCATCATCTCTTTCCACTTTGAATTATAGTTTTCTTCTTGTGCTTTGTATAGGAGTCTTAACTGTGTTGCTATGAAATACCCCTTCAACTCAGGTAATCCCAATCCTCCCTTGTTCTACTGGAAGAATAAGCTTACTCCACTTGACTCTTGCAGTCTTCCCTCGGAGATAAAATTCTTCAGCTATTTATTAATTGCTATCCACAACTTCTGCTCAGGATGATAAAAATATGCCTGACATGTGTACAAGAGTAAAGGGACTAAAAAACGAACTGCTCGTATCTTACTATTGATATCCATATAACAGAGCTTTCATTTTCTCACTTTTTGCATTATGTTGTTTAGTCTCTTCCCACGTATCCTTAGCTACCACACCAGTATCATTTTTAATCCTAAATTAATTTCATCATGTCCCCTTAAGGATGGGCATTGCTGAACCAATTTGTATATGGGTACATAATTTACCACTGTTGCTTTTGTTTTAGCTTCATTAGTTTTGCATCACGAAACTGTCTCAATATGTTCCACAACACTGTAATGTCTCTTTCTGGTTTTGTCAGGTATAAAATAACATCATGACAAACAGCCAGTTTTTCTTGACCACCATACCAATTATACCCTTGAATTTCTGAGCTCCTCATTTCCTTTGCCAAGGGTTCTAAACATGATGCAAACAAAGGTGAGAGAGGGCACCCCCTGCCTGGTCCCTCTGCTCAAGCAGAGATAATCAGAGAAGACCTCACCCACTTTAATTTTCGTCCCCGATCCCTCATCCATCCTCCTAATCAACCTTATAATTTTATCAGGGAATGCAAATGCTTCCACTGCACTGCTCAAAGTAACAGCTTACTCTGTCAAATGCTCTCTGCATCAAAACCCACCAACAGTGGTATTTTCCTACATTCGGCTTCCCTCTGGATCATCACTGTTAATGTTGTCAAATGCTTACCTCCCCTCCAGTAAACCACATTGATCCATATCCATCAATTTTCTCATCACTTTTGCGACTCTTTTATCCATTACAGACAAATACTTTATAATCATGGTATGGTACTGAAATGGGCCTGTATGATGCTGGATCTGATGGATCTTTACCCTCATTAGGTATTACAGCTACTACCCCTTTCTTATAGGACTTTGGCACTTCTCTTACAACACTGTCAAACAAAACCTACCAGACCTTTATCATTTTTTTCCCTCTTAGTTTCTAAATTTCCACAGGAATACCATCTATTTCTGGGGACTTGTACATCACCATTTTTATCTCATCTCCTCCTATCCTATTAGTAATTGATCTTCCTCTACCTCGAACCTTGGCATATTTAATTCTTACAAAAACATTTCTATTTGTACCTTTTTTCGATTTCCATAATTCTCTGCTTTATGCAGACTTTCACAGAATTGCCAAAATATTTCCAATATTTCTACAGGATCCCTTATCATCCATGTTACAGGCTCCCTAAGCTTGGTGACAAGCCAACTTTCTGTCGTGCTAAAAATGTCTGTGCTCGAGTGTTATCAAAATACAGTTCAACAGCAATCTTTCTAAACTCATGCATATTATCAAGGTAATCCCTTATTTTCTGTTTAGCATTCTACAATTGCTTCTCTTCTTGTTCTCTGACATTCCCCTGATTTTGCAATACTTTTATTTAGGACTGACAAATGTTATTCTTGTTACTTCTTAACCATATCACCCCTAATTTTATTTACACCATATTTTTAAATTCCACTTTAATTTTATACCACACTCCCTAGTTATATTTTCAGAAGTTTCTATCTTCTCCAATACCTCCTGAATAATTTTCCACTACCCATTCATTAAACTCTTCTCTTTGCAACAAACTGTATTTGCAACAAATACAAGACAGGTGAGAAAACCCCAGTCTCTCATTTTTTATTACGGTGTTTTTACTCTACTTTTGCATGACCTGAAATAGCTATAGGGCGTGTATCAAGACCTTCAATTAAATGCACATATTCCAGTAACATGTACATTCTGTCTCGCTTAGCCCAGTTTTTGTATCTTGGGTAATAATATGCAAATTCACGCCAAACTCCTAGTACTGAACTCATCTTCCATGCCAAACATTTTCAATTTCTTTAAAAATATACTCTCCTTTGTTATAGTTTCCCTTCTGGGCCACCCTGGCACATCTTCACTGTTGCAAATCAAATCCTAGTCCCCCAACAAGTAATATTCCTTGGTGAAAGCTAATTATTTCTCACAGAATTTTCTTAAGCTCCATTATAGGAGTTTTTGGTAGAATGTAAATACATGCCAGTGTAATCTTCCTCCCTTGCCAGTAACCCTTAGTACTACAAATCTACCATTGTTGCCTTTTTCATCCTCTTCTATTACTATTGAAGTTACTCTTGCAAATAATACAAGTACTCCTCTCTCTTCCTTTGCCTCAAGTATTCCACTAATAAACCATCCTGAAAGCCTTTATCAAATTCACGTTTATTTCTTTCCAACTGTGTCTCCTTCTAGCATAGCTATTTGAACTGCAAATTTCTTAATATAGTTCACTTCTCTTTCTTTTTCTGCATTCATCTGTGAGACCATTAACGTTTAAAGACATTACAGAAAATAATTCTTGAGGGATTATTACTTCTATTTTTATGAATAACTTTGTTAAATAGCTAGTGTTACATGCATACGCTGTTTGAACTTTTTTCTTGTCATATCCATTTGAGCCTATGTCACATATTGTAAAACTTTTTGTTTTATTGAAAATCCTCAAACAGAAATACACACGCACCCAATAACCCCTAAAACCTATTAACAGCACACAAAACTATGGACATCTTCAAATATTGAAGTTTTACCCTCCTAAGCAAATGTTCCAAACTAACAGCCACCCACACAAACTTGAGCTAAACTAAAGGAAAGGTTATCCATAAGATGCATGGTAGAGCCGGATGTCTGGTTTTGCCTTATCTTTATAGGTCTTTCAGCTAGGAAAACACTTGAATGTGTTCAGAAAACATTTTTCCAAGCCATTCTTTTTTCAGATTGCCTGCTAGAGACATGAGAACCAGATAGAAAACTGTTTACTAGAAAAGAAGCCTTATAATATTCAATATTTTTCATTTACTTGCTTTCTCATAAAATGTGTTACAATCTAAAGCTAATGTCCTTAACCCAGTCATTCCCCTATGCAAGGAGGAGGAAAAGCACACTTTCTTTTGGCATACTCTTTTAACCTTAACTTTTTTTTCCTTGCATTACAATGCCTACATTTCTTAAATCTGAACAAGGAGAAAGAGAATGGATAAAGAAAAAAGTAAAACCAGAAGCACATATTTACATTAGTATCCCCATTACACTTAAAAATAACTGAAAAAAATTACTTAACAAGCAATGAAAACTATGCTCCATTTAAATAGTACTATTAAGAAAAAATGTTTTGCATACAGTTAACTCTCCCTCAACAGTATTTTTCCAAACATTAATGACATGAAGTAGGGCATATGCTTTTAGAGTCCCCTACAAGTTTAGCAAACTCCAAAAGTCCAACATTCCCAGATTTTCTTATTCTATCCTCTTTCACAAATAGAATTATTGCTTTCTGATCCCACATTTGTCAATTTCCAAGTTACTGAGTTTATTCTCCAAACTTAATGACATGAAGTAGTGAGTATACTTTAAAGTTTCCTACAAGTTTAACAAAATCCAATATTTCCAGAGTTTCTTACTCTATTCCTGCTCATCTTCATCTCCCAAACCCTGTCTCCACTTCATTTCCAGGGCACTCTTGATTCTTCTACTCAACCCCTGTGCTTTTTCCACTCTCTGGAGCATTTTCCATTTAAACAATGGGAAATGTTTCACTGCCACAGTCTCCGTGGCTTTTACTGCCAGAAGAAGCAAAATCTTTGTTTCACAGCTCACTTTTTTTGTTGGACAAACTTTTGTCTTCCTTCCTTAGAATGTACTTCAAAAATGATTTTGCTCTTTTAGGGAAACATATATGAAGATATAGGTTCATAGATTAGTACTAAGCTAACTGCCCTTGAGAGCCATTTTAAGCCTAGCCAATTATCCCTTGTGAGACTCAAACCCTGCACCTTGTGTTTGTAAGGCAAACACCTTAACTATTAGGCCACCCTCCCAACCCCTGGGTATCTGGGCACAGCAGTTCAAATCTTACTCCTGCTTCTTGACATTCCCTAAATAATAGAATAAATATATTCCTCTTCTGTCTGGTCTACAAAGAGTAGTCATTCTCCACAAACACACTGCTGTCTCCCACTTTTACTATCTGATCCTTCTGCCACAGTTTTGTCAGAATCAACTCCTTTTGCTGGCAAGATTGCATCTTTACTGCTAATGGCCTAGGCTGTTTTCTCACAGCCAGGTTTGGAGCATACACACAATGTGCCCTTTCAATTGAAATTCCTGTTGTGGAATACCAGTCTAGTTGTTTATTTGTACTTTCATTAAATTAATACAGTCTGTTCCTTCCAGCTTCTCAGGTATAGCATAAAATCTCGGTTTCCCTGCGTGTTCTGTCCTCTAATTCTATTATTTTTTTGGATCATCATCTTGTGCAGTCTCGTATTCAACGAACCTTTTCATCATTTCGACCTATGAGTTTTCATCACCTTATCTGTTTAAAGCTTCCATTTTTGCAGCCTTTTTGTTTGAGTTGATATACTCAAGTGTTTCATTTTAGTCAGGTGAAGTAGCTTTATACTTTCCTCAAGCTTCCCGGAATTCATGTCTGGAGCTTGCTGTACTGCTTTTTGCTGAACAGCTACAGTAGTTTTCCCAGTGTTTTTTCATAACCTTTTGCAGCCGAGTTCCATTCAGGTCCTCTATATTTCTTTTTTTTCTGGCATCCAGGCAGTGCACTTACTAGCCAGCTACTGAAATTTACTCAGAAATCCAGGTCCACTGGCTTTCTCTGCCAAGTCTGTTTTCACACTGGGAGAGCTACAATTAAACTGTTCCTCAATGTGCAGACATCTTGAAGTCCCTGAAAGCCCTTTCTTAGTCAACTTAACATGACCATTTCTATCCAAATGTGTCTCCTGTAATATTTCTATTTTGATCCTACACTTGATATAACCCAATAACGCTACTGCCTTTGTTCATATCTATAAGGTTATTTACATTAGATATTAATACCTGTAAAGCAAACACTTGATAAAAAGTTATTATACCAACATATTATATATGACAGCTCTTTTAAAACACATTTCATCACAGCTTACATGTACACACTAATAAATGGCATGCAAATATTGTATCCAATTCCTTCTCATTTCTATTAGAATATCCTGTTTTATTTTCCCCAAACTACTTGCTTCAATAAAACACTCACTAAACAACGAACTAAATACAGTACATATAAAAACTTCTCACATTAAGCACACAAAATTGCATACATTTAAAAAAAAATTAAGCCTACTCCAAATTTGAGCAGTTTCCTCAAATCCACAGGTGCACCCACAGGTTTTACCCATTCTAAAAGTTAAGGGTAACCATGCTAAAGCTCACACTAGAGGCTGTATTCCTATTTACACCAATTATCTATTCTTATCTCCATTTCCCTCCCAGATATGAAAAACTTACATACGTTCAAACATCCATTTTTGGCCTTAAGTACACTGGCTACCATTAAAATAACTAAAAATTGTGCATGGTTAGATTTAAATGCATTAATGTACTAAAGCAGTTGGGAAGGAAACTACTTTTATAACTATTCAATTCCCACAGTTTCAAACTTCAGTTCCAAATTTACTTTTATTTTAACCAATTTGCTCAATATCCTTTTAAGTTGCTTTCATTGTACCTTGTAGATTTCAGTCAGGATAAACTGTTCATATCTCTCATGATTAATATCCTGCATTTTCAAGCTTATCAGCCAGAGAGAGTGTATATCACTTCAAACGTGGAAAATATCAAAGCTGTAAACATTGAACTCAAAACAGCGAACTGTAAAATATCGAAATGGGGGTAATAAAAAAAAAAAAACATGCGGAGTGAAGATCAAAAAAATTTGCACCATGCAGGGGGCAAGACCACCCGCACCCCCCACACCACCTGCAACTTAAATATACCACTTCAGAGATCGCACTTGAACCTTAATCTTCCGTTGGGAACTGCCATTTACATCATTTTGATGTTGTCATGGTTCGCTGTTTTGAGTTCAATGTTATCTGCATTCTGTGACGCGACATAAACCCCAGCCAATAGCATGTGCTAATGGCAAAAATATATTTTCTTTACACCTCTATGAAAGAACTAGAATTTCTAACGTTCTCATCATGCGCTTGTCTTTCAAGTCTTTTTTGCTTAAAATAACAAATTTTACTTAAAACATTAATCTGGTCATATGCCTCTATAAAACTGGGACATAATCCTTTTGTCTATTACACATGCTACTTAAAGTGATAGATATACATTACTTATTTGTTTGTATTTTTTTTTTTTTTTTTTTTTTACTATCGTACGTTTCCTTTACTTTTCATGGAGTATACATGTTCTCTTTTTAGCAATTTTTACCTGCATATTACATAAACTGCCCAGTTCTTTCCTTCCTTTACATGTTACTCCCACATCCTGAGCATTATTCTGCATGGAGTGCGTCACAAATTCCATTTATTTCTATACAATTTGCTCCAATCCTTTTACAAAGTTAATAAAATCAGCGAGGAGGTCACCAATGAAACTATAAATTGGTTTATTCAAAAAGAAAACTGAGCACGTCCATCTTTACATTCAAGAAAGACTTCAGAGTAAATTCTGCTGAAACCTAATGCATTAAATACACCAGTCATCACTGTGCCTCCCCCGCTGGCAGGCAGTGTTTTTGAACGAACACAGTTTTGCTGGTGGCATCCTTGCTCCTTTTATAAAATCCCCACCTCCAGTTCCTTTATCTCCTTTACAACATTCGATACTTGGGTTTATTGCCTTTATTTTTTTGCATTAAACTTGAGGCCTACTATGTCTGGACAATTCAGATCCCATATCATAGCTCAAAAGAATCATTTCCTTAGTTACAACCAATTGTCCTAACATTTATAACCATGGACTGTTTAGGGAATTTTTAAAACCTCATTACGTTACCAAAAAACATGTTCCTATTACCTCTTTCCCATCACATTTCCAGCATTTGCTACCTACCTGATGAAAAAAATCTCTCAACTCTGCTTGGGGTATAAAAGGTAACCATGCAACTACTTCCAAACAAAAATATTAACCACCTAAACCTTCTCGCATACTTGGGAGCCACAAAGCTGTCCTCCCATTGCTCCTTTGCACAAAACCTTTTTATTCTCTTTTTCCCAATCCTTTCTAATCTCCTCTGTTCAACTCTTACAATTACCATGTAATATTTATACATAGCAACAAGCTAGACAATTATAACAATCTACCACAGAGCTGTTTCAGTTATTAATCCTCTCTCTCGCAATCTGAAGACAATATCGAACCTACAATCCAGTTTTCTATCTGGCCTCATCCTGCATTCCATTAGCTTTTCCACTCTAGTTATTCTTCTCTAAAGCATTGGTTCCTTTGCTAATTTTCTTCATTTCATTCCAGCCCCTTCTCATCTAGTTTCTGTATGCAACTTGCAGTCATGTACATTGGTAAAATATTTCTCCATTTCCAGGTTTGTTTAGTTCTTGCAATACTTCCTGCTACTTCACATATTTTGTATGGCTACTCTCCTTAAGGATGTGCAGCCCAAATCCTCCCCTCTCCTAACTTCTCAAACTCCTCTGTTTCATTATCCCTTCAGCTTTGACTTAGACCCTTCTGCGTCTCTTATGTACATGAAACCTTAACTATGTAACTCTAAAATATCCCTTCAAATCAGGGAATCCTAAACCAATTTATTCTATGGGAAGAATCAACATCCCACTAAACTCTTGCTCTCTCTCCTATATAAATTCCTTTAACTATTAATTATGGTCCATAATTTCTCCTCTGCTTGATAGAGATAAACCAGACACGTATATAAAACTAAAGGGACTGGAAACATTTTCAGTGATTGTATCTTATCCATATCAACAAATCAAAGAGATTCCAGCTTCTCAATGTTTGCATTAACTTTTTAGTCTATTTCTATATATTCTTAGCTGCCATGATAGAATCCTTTTACATCCATACACCTAAATAGCTTGTCTCAGGCACCCATAAATGTGGGTTTTGCTAAAACAATTCATGTATGGCTATATAGTTTACTGCTACAGCCTTTGTTTTCTTTTATATTCTGAAAAAAAAAAAAAAAACTTGAAACTGTTTCAAAATGTTAGACACCAACAGCATATTTTGTGCAGAATATCATCTGCAAATAAAGCAAATTTTCCTGAGTACCACACTTTCTTAGGGAATGGCTATACATACAAAGCAAACACATGGGAAAGAGAACATCATTGTTTGCTCCTCTGTTCAAATACACCTTAACTTTTGACTCCAACCCTTCACAAATTCTCCTAAATACTACTGCTCTATCAGTGAATGCAAATGATGCCACTGCCCTACTCATAAAATCTCAAATGACTATAAATTTGTTTTTCTGCAGCAAAACCAACAACAAAAGTGGCATCATCTTGTATTCTGCTTCCCTCTGGATAATCATTGTTCTATTAATGTCAAATGTTTGCCGCTCCTCCACAAAACCACAATGATAGATACCCATCAATTTTGGCAACAGCTTTGCCTTTCTCATAGCTAGTATAAACAAGCATTTTATAATAGTGGTTTAAAATTGAAATGTTTCTATTCGAAGCATAATTTGAAAGGTTTTTAGTCATTTGTGTTATACAGCCACCACAGCTTCTTTACAAAATTCTGGTACTCACCCCCCACCTTAAGATACACAAAAACTTCAAGATCTTTAGCACTTTCTTCCAAAGGAAAGTATCTTTAAATTCTACATATATGATTAATATCCATTTACATTACTGCCGGCACATAAATATATACAATGATAACTTCAATGTTTCTTTCCGACTATTCTTATCCTGTTACAGTGAAAAGTATGGATACAGTGCAAATCTGCACCATTTTACTTTAATATCACGAGCACATACAGTAATCATTAAAAAAATCTCTTAACTTGCATTTAAAATAACTGACTGCATATACAGAAATTGTTTACAAAACGAAATGCAGTTTACATCAAGAAACTTTTATTCTAATATTAACATGTTTTACTCGCCGCTACTTCTTCAGTCTCCTTCTAGACATTAACAAAGTGGGGTTTATGCATTACAGTTCTCCCAACACAACCTAAATTACAGTTTTTATCATACCTATCTTGCAGAACCAAGGCTCATATGTCTAAACTACATTTAGTGAGACTGATGCATTACAGTTCTTCCATTTATTTAATTTTCTTGTTGGTCTTTCTGATAATCTCCATCTCCCAACAACAGTCTCTGGTATGAGTCCAAAGTACTCAAATCTTCTCAACTCCTGGCTTTTTTCTGTTAGTGAGGCATTTTCCTTTGGAACACTGGAAACTGCTTCACTGGCAAAAACTCTCTATGGTCTTTCTTACCAACAGAAGATTGAGAAAGTACAGTTTTGTACCTACCATAAATGTAGATGTCCGAACAGGATAGCATCTGCAGTCCTTACAAATGGGTTGTCCTGTCGTCAGGCAGCCCTTCGGTCGGCCGGATTCCAAAGTCTGGGTCTGGCCTCGGCTGGTGTCGCACTTCACCCGACGTCATCTCTGCTGGTCTTCGGGTATAAAGGCATCAGCCGACGCCATTTTCCTCAGTGTTTCTTGCCCCAGATGCCAGTTGCCCTCTTGGTAAGCTAAATTTTTGGATAAATGCCAATGTTTCCAAAAAAGTAGAAGGCAAACAAAAAATAAGCATGTATGTACATATATACAAACAAATACACCATAAGAGATCCCCCCCCAGCTAGCTATTAGGTGGGTAAATACCCTAGGAGTACCACAGAGGGGAAGGAGGGAGGGTAATCCTGACTGCAGATGCTATCCTGTTCGGACATCTACATTTATGGTAGGTACAAAACTGTACTATGTCCTTCAAGGATGCATCTGCAGTCCTTACAAATGGGTAGAATACCATAGCCAAACTAGGGTAGGAGGAAGAAGAATTATGGTGTAGTCAGGATCCCTTGCAAAACAGCAGTGGCAAACCCTGCTCGGGATCTAGAGTATAGAGGTAAGTTATAATGCTTGGCAAATGTATGCACGGAGGTCCAAGTAGCAGCCTCAATAATGTCCTTGGTAGCCACTCCTCGTAAGAAAGCTGTGGTAGTGGCTGTAGCCCTTGTAGAATGAGGCCTTACGTTCTGTGGAATTTGCTTTCCATGGTAGGAGTAACAGAATCTTATGCAATTTCCTATCCACTTGGAGATTGTCTGTTTGGAAATTGCTTTTCCTTCCCTTCTAAGCTGTTGCATAAGCTACTAGAAGCTGGTCAGTCTTTCTATTGCCCTTGGTTCTGTCCAGGTAGTAGCGCAACTGTCTATGTACATCCAAGGTATGCAGCAGTCTTTCCCCCCTGTTCTGTGGATTGGGGAAGAAGGTAGGTAGGTGGATTGCCTGGTTTAGAGATACTCTGGATACCACCTTAGGCATAAATGTAGGATTAGTTCTCATGGACACTATCTTGATGGAAGATTAGGAAGGGTTGTACTGCCATTAAGGCCTGTAGTTCCGAAAAGTACAGTTTTGTACCTACCATAAATGTAGATGTTCGAGGATTCCATTGCTGCAGTCCTGACTATTGGGTATAGTCCGCGTCCCAGTCGGCCCGAATACCAGAGTATAAGGCTGACGTCGGTCAGGGCGCATTAGACTGACGTCAGTACGTCAGGGTACTAATGCGCATGACCCACGTCATATCCTCAGTCTTTTCTTGCCCCAGATGTCAGAAGACCCAAAAGACAAGTCCCAAAACAACCTGCACCAAAAACATGTATAATATATACAACAATATATACATATATATATAAAATATAAGCATGTAAACTCACCTACACAACCACCCCTAAACACAGAGGGAAGGAGGGAGGTAAATTGGACTGCAGCAATGGAATCCTCGAACATCTACATTTATGGTAGGTACAAAACTGTACTATGTTCTTCGTCTTCCATTGCTGCAGTCCTGACTATTGGGTAGAATCCCAAAGCAGAGGTAAGGGAGGCTGGCAAATTATAAAGTAGCAGGAGCTGACAACATGCCTTGTAAAACAGCTGTGGCAAAACCAGCCCTAGTCTTAGAGTATATAGGCAGGTGATAATGCCTAGAGAAAGTATGCACTGAACTCCAAGTAGCTGCTTCCAGAATATCCTTAGTTGCCACCCCCCTTAGAAATGCTGTTGAAGTGGCAGTAGCCCTAGTGGAATGAGGCCTAATCCCAGCTGGAACCTCTTTGCCATGATGGGAATAACAAAATGCAATGCAAAAGCCAATCCACCTAGAAATAGTTTGTTTTGACACAGGCTTGCCCTGTGAACCCAAAGCAAAAGAAACAAGTAACTGCTGAGACTGCCTAAAATTCTTAGTCCTGCTCAAATAATAACGCAATTGCCTGTGTACATCTAAAGTGTGCAAAATCTTTTCCCCTTTATTTTGAGGATCTGCAAAACTTGTAGGCATATGTATAGTTTGGTTTAAAGCCACACTAGAAACCACCTTAGGCATAAAGGAAGGATTAGTGCGTAATGATACCCTGTCCTTATGGAAAATCAAAAGGGCTCTACTGCCATAAGGGCCTGCAACTCAGACACCCTTCTTGCAGAAGTAATAGCCAACAGAAAAGCAGTCTTCCATGACAAATATTTCAATTCAGCAGTAGCTGCAGGCTCAAAAGGTTGTAGAGTAAGTTTTTCCAACACAAAATTGAGATCCCAAGCAGGAGTAGGAGCTCTCGTGGGGGTCTTATATTCTTTGCCCTCTAAGAAACTGCTTGAACAAAGGATGCGAAAACAAAGGTGGGTCACAATCATAGTGAGCTGAAATTGCTGCAGCATGAATCTTTATGGAAGAGAAGGACAAACCTTTGTCCAATAATTCAGTAAGATATTGAAGAGCCACACTCAAATTAGGCTCTGAAATCTCCAAATTCTTTGCTGTACTCCAAAATAAAAATCTCTTCCATTTTTCTGCGTACACTCTCCTAGTACTAGGCCTTCTAGCTTCCATAATCACATTTAAAACTTGTTGAGGAAGCTGAGACCTGCTGTGCTTCAACACAGAATATGCCAAGCTGTGAGATGAAGAGATTGAAGCTTGACATTGAGCAGATGACCCTCCTTCTGAGATAACAGATGAGGAATCAGAGGTAAAGGCCATGGAGGCTTCTTTACAAGACTCCGTAGAAGTGGGTACCAGTGTTGCCGAGGCCAATCTGGAGCTATCAAAATCATCCTTGGCCTGTCTTGTCTGACCTTTAATAATACCTTTGGAAGAAGAGGCAGAGGTGGAAAGGCATAGACATGAAGGTTTTTCCAACTGAAAGACAGAGCATCCACTTTCCAAGCTGTGTGATGAAACCCCTTTGTGCAATACTTTGGCAGCTGGTGGTTTAGTGGAGAAGCGAACAGATCTATGTCTGGAGTTCCCCATGACACTGTCAATTTCTGAAATACATGAAGATCCAGTTTCCACTCGTGGGGATCCATGATTTGTCTGCTTAATACATCTGCTAGGGAGTACTGTGCTCCTGGCAGAAACCTTGCCTGAAGAGTTAGTTGCAGGCTTAACGCAGTCTCCCATAAAATCATTGCTTGCCTGCATAGAGGATAAGAATGTGTTCCCCCTTGCTTGTTGATGTACCACATGACAGTTGTGTTGTCTGTTAGAATCAACACCTGCCCTGGAAGAAGTAACTCCTTGAAAGCCATCAATGCAAACTGGACTGCTAACATCTCCTTCATGTTGATATGTAGATGCTGTAGTCTGGCAGGCCACTTGTCTTGCATCCACTTTCCATTTAGATGAGCTCCCCAAGCAGTGTCCGAGGCATCTGTCGTTAAAATCTGACTCTCCTCTGGCCGGGTCACAGAGAGTCCCTTGTTTAGGTGACATTCCTGAGCCCACCACAAGAATTCCTTTTGAAGGCAAGGTATTATTTGAATGACAGTGTCCAAATCTTGGCAGTGCTGTGTCCATACATTTTTGAGATACCATTGCAGCTTCCTCATATGCAGTTTGGCATTGGGAAGCACCAGAATACAAGATGCCATGAACCCTAATGCTTGAAGGACTGTCCTTGCAGTCAGCACGGACTGATGAGATAGTTGATGGAAGTAAAGTGACAGACTCTTTTGTTTGTCCGGGGTTAAAAAGGCCATCTGGGCTGCTGTATTCAGTCTCACACCCAGAAAGCACATGTCTTGAGAGGGTACTAGACTGGACTTTATTTCGTTCACAGAATACCCTAGGCATCTTAGCACTGCTATGACATATTCCAGATGCTGTAGAAGGTCTTCCTTTTCTTGAGCCAGAATCAGGCTGTCGTCCAAGTAAGGATAGATTTGAATGCCTTGAAGCCTGAAGTAAGCTATCACTGGAGCCAGAACCTTTGTGAATACTCTGGGCGCAGTAGATAAGCCAAAGGGCAATGCAGAGAACTGATAACGAAAATCTCCAGTTCGAAACCGCAGATACTTTCTGCAACTTAGCCTTATAGGCACATGAAGGTAAGCTTCCTTGAGATCCAAAGTTACCATCCAGTGATCCTTGCCCAGCAGAGGTAACAGTTGCTGTAACGTCAACATCTTGAACTTGGGAATGTCCAGATAAGTGTTGAGGATAGATAAATCCAAAATTGGTCTCCACGTGTTCCCCTTCTTTGGTACTAGGAACAGGCGAGAATAAAATCGAAGCCCCTTTCTGATACAGGGACTGGCTGAATGGCCCCTATCTGGAGTAACTGAGAAACTTGCTTGTGAGCCTCTTTTCTTTGTGGAGGAGGAACATCTGGCATGCCTTTGAAAGGGGCATTGTGTGGAAATAAAATCTGTAACCGTGATGAATGATATCCAGCACCCATCTGTCTTGAGTGATTAAATCCCAATTTTCTTTGAAAAGAGACAATCTTCCTCCCAAAGGAGCTGCCAGACGAGAATCCACTGGCAGCTGAAAAGGCAGGTCATTGGGTCTGCTTACGAAAGGACTGACCCCTGCCCTCACCAGAAGTCTGAGCAGGTGAACTCTCTGATCTAGGCCTAAATGAACCTTGAGCCCTGCCCCTACCACGTCTAGACCTACCCCTAGACTGGGAACCATAAGCAGGATATGTCCACCCCTTAGCAGGCCAATTTCTACTAAACTCGGAGGCTGCACCTGCAAAAAATCTTTAACAGTCTGCATAGACTTAGCTTTGTCTTCCATTTTCTTTAAGACTGCTTCCACAGGCGGTCCAAACAACACATCAGACTGTAAAGGAGCATCCAAAATCCGGGTCTGAACATGCTCAGCTAAATTCTGATCCTTCAACCAGGCATGTCTGCGAAGAACAGAACTAGTAGCAGCCACCCTCGAGGAGGCCTGAACAGCATCAAAACCACACTGCAAAGAATGCTTACCCACTTGTTCAGACACATGAACCAAATCCAGCAATTCTTTACACTCAATACCTTCCGCCAAAGCATCCACCTTAGATTTCAATTGTGAAAGGAGATAATTCTGATATTTTAGCATGTGAAACTGACAATTCAATGCCCTCATGGCTAGAGTGGAAGAAGTATACACTTTCTTACCCCACCTATCCAAAGCCCTTGCCTCTTTATCAGAAGGTACAGGATTTTTAACCACAGAAGCTTTAACACCTTTAGGCCCCTGAGAAATAGTTTCTGGGTCCGCCCTAGGACTCAAACAAATACTTATGAGCTTCGGGCACCCTATAATACCTATCAGGCTTAACAGGAGCAGGAGGCAAGGAGTCAGGGTTCAGGGAAGCCTCTGCAAAAACATCCTCCACCACATTCAACACAGGAGGAATAGCTAAGGGCCTATGCTGGGGTAAAAACAAGAATTCCCTAAGCCTTTTCCTGGAATCAGAGTAATCCTGGCCTTCCCATTTAAAGTGCTCCCTCATGGAGTGAAGAGTCTCTGAAAATGAAAAATCCTCAGGAGGAGAAGCTGTAGGAGTGGAATCATCCACATCAGAATCAGAATAAGTAGGAAACTCTTGTAAGTCTTCCACAGAAGACTCTGAAGCCTGTGAACACTGTTCAAAACTATCAAACTCCTGTTCCACCCTAGGCCTCTTATCAGGCGGGGGCATAGAACCTCTAATTAGAGTAATCAAATCTTCAGCCATTTTAAGCATATGTTTCTTAGGCACAGAGCCCGAAATGCTAGGAGAAGCCCCACAGAAGCTGAACTTGGCCTACCTCTAAAAGAAGCTTTGGCAACAGAAGGAGAGGCCCTAACTACCTTGGGAAGAGAGGGAAGAACAGTTACCTCAGAAGCCCCCTCAGCCTGGCCTACCTCCTGAGAAGGCACATCCTGTAACAATAAAGTATCCGCCTGAGACTCCACGGAGACTCCTGGCAAAACCTCTGGCTCCACTGAGCCTACTAAAGAACAGGCGTCCGGGACTGCGGTTCCTCACCCTAGGCTTCACTGTTTTGTCCTTGCGCTTCTTGGATGAAGCGGGCGTCGGAGCATCCGACGGCATATTATAATTGCAACGCTTTCCAAACACTAACCTAGCACAATCTAGCCTCCTCTTAATAGTGCGCTTGTTAAATCTAGCACAAGAGCGGCAACCAACAACGTCGTGCTCAGGCCCTAAACAAGGTATACACAATGTATGATAATCCCTATGCGGTATCTGCTTCCCACAAGAAATACAGTTATTCACTTTTTCTGACATCCGGTTAAATACTGAGGCAAGAAAAAACCAAAATGTTCCCCAACGGGGTTACTTAGCCAACTCTGTTTCGGTCTGAAACTCCGGTTTCGGAAAATCTCAGAACGCCAACCTGCACTCGCAAAATTGCTTCTGCATCGGACCATGCGGCAAAAAAGACTGAGGATATGACGTCGGTCATGCGCATTAGTACCCTGACGTACTGACGTCAGTCTAATGCGCCCTGACCGACGTCAGCCTTATACTCTGGTATTCGGGCCGACTGGGACGCGGACTATACCCAATAGTCAGGACTGCAGCAATGGAAGACGAAGAACATCCCTTCTTGCTGAAGTAATTGCCAGTAGGAAAGCAGTTTTCCAGGATAGGTGTTGACGATCTGCTGTTGCTGCTGGTTCGAATGGAGGGAGTGTCAATTTTTCTAGCACAAAGTTCAAGTCCCATGCTGGTAATGGTGGTTTCCTAGGAGGTTTTACATTCTTGATTCCTCTGAGGAACTGCCTGAGTAGAGGGTGTGAGAAGACAGGGGGATCGAAGCTGTATTCTGCAGAAATAGCTGATGCATGTATCTTGATGGAGGAATAGGACAGGCCTGTATGGAGAAGCTCTGCCAAATACTCCAAGATGTTGGCAATATCTATCTTTGACACATCTTTCCCTCTTTCAGTACTCCAAATGACAAACCTTTTCCATTTTCCTGCATAGTTCCTTCTTGTTGAGGGTCTGCGGGCCTCAAGGATAATGTCTTTAACCGTTTGGGATAAATCTGGGTTAGTTGCTCCTATGTAATGTTCCAGGCAGTCAGTTGCAGAGTTTTCAGGTTTGGATGCAGGATGTTGTAGTCGCTCTGAGTTAACATCAAAGGAATCAGGGGTAGTGTCCACGTGCCCCCGAGACATGCTCCTCAGCAATGGATACCAATGTTGTCTTGGCCAATTTGGAGCTATCAGAATTATCCTTGGACGTTCCTCTTTGATTTTCAGTAGTACCTTGTGCATCAAAGGAAGAGGTGGAAATGCATATGCTGTCAGGCCTTTCCAACTGAAGGATAGAGAGTCCACCTTCCAAGCAAGTGGGTGGTATGTCCTTGTGCAGAATTTCTTGAGCTGGTGATTTAGTGGGGATGTGAATAGGTCTATTTGTGGCATTCCCCATTTCCTTGTGATGGCCTTGAAGATGTCCGGGTGTAGCATCCATTCGTGAGCATCCGAGGTAGTTCTGCTTAACATGTCTGCTAGGATGTTTTCTTTTCCCGGTACAAATATTGCCTGTAACTGAATGTTGTAGCTCAGAGCCATATTCCATAGGTCCAGAGCCATTCGACATAGGGGGTATGAATGAGTGCCTCCCTGTTTGTTGATGTACCACATGACTGTGGTGTTGTCTGTCCTTATCAATTGGCCTTCTTTGAGGAATGGTCTGAAATTCTGGATTTCTAGTTTTACTGCCAGCATTTCTTTTTGATTTATGTGCAGGTGCAGCTGATCTGGAGTCCATAAGCCTTGAATGCATTTGTCCAACATGTGGGCCCCCCAACCTAGGTCTGAGGCGTCCGTTGTGATGGTTTGGCTTGCTTGAATGTTGTGGAAGGACAAACCTGGGTTTGCCTGGCATGCTTGAGCCCACCATAGGAATTCTTGTTTCAGGCATGGGATTAGTGGTATTTGGTTTCTAAGCTGTGCCTGTGTTGAGACCATAAATTCTTTAGGTACCACTGTAGCTTTCTCATATGCAGTCTGGCATGGGGGACCAGAATTATGCAGGATGCCATGAAGCCCAAGGCCTGCAGAACTTTCCTTGCTGTTAGTTTGTTCTGCTTTGTTAATGCCAAGAAGTAAAGAGGAAGTTGTTCTTGTTTTTCTGCAGTTAGGAATGCCATCTGTTTTACTGTGTCCAATTCTGCACCCAAGAATGTTCTTGTTTGGGATGGTATCAGTCTTGACTTTATTAAATTGACTGTGTATCCCAGGGCTTGTAGTAAGCAAATGACTCTTTGTAAGTCTTGTGTCAGCTTGCTTTGGTTGTCCGCTTGTATCAGGCAGTCGTCCAGGTATGGGTAAATTTGGATTCCCTGTAGCCTGCAATGAGCGATTACTGATGCCAGGCATTTCGTGAACACTCTGGGCGCAGTAGATAAGCCAAAGGGCAATGCTGAGAATTGATAATGCTCTGATCCTGCAAGAAATCTGAGGTATCTTCTGCAATTTGGTCGTATGGGGACGTGCAGGTATGCCTCCTTGAGATCTAGAGTTACCAGCCAACACTCCTTGCCCAGCATGGGAAGAAGTTGCTGTAGGGTCAGCATTTTGAATTTTGGAACAATGATGAATGTGTTTAAAGCGGACAGGTGGAGAATAGGTCTCCAATTTTTCTCTTTTCTTGGTACTAGGAAAAGTCTGGAGTAAAATCCTTTGCCCTGTTCTGTAGGTGGTACCCTTCCCACAGCTCTCATGTTTGTTAATTGAGCTATTTGTTTTAGAGCTTCTGTCTTTTGATTTTGTGGTAGGTTTGGCATTCCACTTTTTACTGGTAAGGTGTGGAAATGAAACCTGTAGCCTTGGTCTATAGTTTGCAAAATCCACTTGTCTCTTGTGATATAGTGCCAATTTTTTGAAAATAAGGCTAACTTTCCGCCTAAGGGTGCTGCTATTTGTTCCCTGGTAGGCGGTGTCAGAGCCAAGTCACTGTGATTGTCCTATTGCAGTGGTAGTGGTTGTGTCTGTGCCCCGTTGGTTATTGCCTTGCCACTGACGTCCTCTGTAGGCACCTCCTCTGGACTGATTTCTGCCTCTGGAACGTCTATTCCTGCCTCTCTGAGATTTAGAGGAGTCTGGAAAGGACCAATTTTTGGAAGGCCAGTTCCTGCTAAACCTTGGGGGCTGAACCTGTAAGAAATCTTTAACTGTTTGTACAGATTTTGCCTTCTCTTCCATTTTCTTCATTACTTGTTGGGCAGGAGGACCAAATAGATGCTCCTATGGATAAGGTCAGTCTAATAGCTTTGTTTTAACATGATCCGGTAAGACATGCTCTTTCAACCATGCATGCCTTCTTATAACTGTGCCAGTCATGGCTGATCTAAATGAAGCCTCCAGTGCATCATAGCCACATTTTAAAGAATGGTTACTAACCTGCTGAATGTTATTCACCATTTCTAAAACATATTTCTTATCTAAGGAATCATCAGAGGACAGTTTCTTAGTTAACTGATCAAGCATAAACTCTTGGTATTGGATCATATGAAACTGACAGTTCAAAGCTCTAGCTGAGAGAGTAGCAGAGGTGTATACTTTTTTACCCCATCTCTAAGGACCTGGATTCCCTTTCAGAAGGGAGAGGGTTTTTCGCTGAGGTCGAGGCTACTGCCTTAGGCCCCTGGGAGATAGTCTCAGGATCTGCAAGAGGAGCCTTGTATAAGTGGTGATGAGTGTCCGGTACCCTGTAAAACCTATCGGGCTTGGCAGGGGCTGGAGGTAAAGTATCAGGAGCAGTGCAAGCATCATTGAATGCATCATCCACAACAGGAAGAACTGGAGGTATAGCTAAGGGCCTATGTTGCGGTAAGTGTAGAAAGGTCCTAAGCCTTTTTCTTGAATCTGAGAAATCTTGTCCCTGCCATTGGAATTGCTCTCTCATGGCATGCAAGGTTTCCCCAAAGGAAAATTCCTCTGGTGGAGAGGCAGAAGGTATAGATTCTTCAGCATCGGAATCTTCATAAGTAGAAAAAGGAGCCTCTGGATGGTCTGTATTGTCTGAATCATCAGAAGAGTCATCTGAGGACACTGGCTCAGGGGGCTCTGCTCTAGGTCTCTTTTCTGGAGGTTGAGAGGCCCTGTCTGGGTGAGATTGGGATCCCCTTATTAAAGAGATGAGATCCTCTGCCAGAGTAAGCATTTGGGAACTGGAAATGGGCCTGTGAGAGGGGGGCTTAACAGGCACAGACTTGGCAGTTTTGGCTGCTTTAGCCCTGGCAAAGGCCTTTATAGACATGGCTGCAGGAGGCCTAGCAGCACCACGTGCTGGGGTAGAGAAATCCAAAGGGATGGTGTCCGATAATTCTAGAGAAACCACATTAGTAGGCAAAATTTCAGAGGCAGATTCAACTTGGGTAGCAGGGGCCTCGGTAGTAGTCATGGATTCGGCTGAAGATTGACCCGTTTGCTCGGTTTCGGCCGAAACCGAGACACTCGCGGTTTGCTTAACCGTGGTTTCGGCCGAAACCGCGGACCGCGAGTGCCGGTCTTTTTCTTTGCGTTTCTTAATTTGAGAAGTCGGAGGATCCGATGGCATAATGTACGCAAAATCTGAGCCGAAAAACTGTTCAGCAAACTCCGACCGACGCCTAAGCGTTCGTCGGTTGAAGGAAGCACAGGCTAAACAGGCTGCTACGTCGTGGTCTGGGCCTAAACAAGGTAAGCAGTAAGAGTGGAAATCTTTATGAGGTATTTGTTTCCCACAAGTTAAACAGTTATTCACTTTTTCTGACATCGGCTGAGGCAAGAAAGAGTCCCCAACGGGGTACTTAGCTTTTAGAAGTCTTCGAAGTAGTATTCGGTAGTAGTAATCTCTGGATCTGACTGACCGGCACTTGCGAACAGCTTCTGCTTCGGGCGCCACGCGGCAAGAAAGACTGAGGAAAATGGCGTCGGCTGATGCCTTTATACCCGAAGACCAGCAGAGATGACGTCGGGTGAAGTGCAACACCAGCCGAGGCCAGACCCAGACTTTGGAATCCGGCCGACCGAAGGGCTGCCTGACGACAGGACAACCCATTTGTAAGGACTGCAGATGCATCCTTGAAGGACATTCAGAGTTGCTTTCAGCTTGCTGGCTCACTGTTGGCTTAAGTACTTTGTTTCCTCTAAAATCTCTTCTGCATTCAAAAATGTCTAATCAGCCAGGAAAAAAGTACAGTTTTGTACCTACCATAAAGGTAGATGTTCGAGTGCTAATACAGCTGCAGTCATAACAGATGGGTTATCCTGCCGTCAGGCGGGTCCTCGGTCGGCCAAATTCCAAAGTCTAGGTCCGGCGTCGGTTGTCGTCACTTCTTCCCTGATGTCAGTGCGGCAGGGTTATAAGAGAGCCAGCCGACGCCATCTTCTTCAGTTTTTCTTGCCCCAGATGTCAGGTGCCCCCAGAAGGAAGGCAAAACATAAACTTATGTAATAATGCAATATAGAATAATCAAAACACAGTAGTATGCAAGCAAATATACCATAAAAGAATACCCCAATCAGGTTGTATGAGGAGGTGTTTGTCATAAGACCTGTCCTAAGAAGGGATGGAGGGAGGGAAACCTGGACTGCAGCTGTATTAGCACTCGAACATCTACATTTATGGCAGGTACAAAACTGTACTATGTTCATCGTGCATACAGCTGCAGTCATAACAGATGGGTAGAATCCCTAAGTTAAATAGGGGTGGCAGGCACTAAGTGGAACTAGGAGGAGCAAGGATGCCCTGCAAGACTGCAGTGGCAAAGCCCGCTCTAGATTTAGAGTAAAGTGGAAGGTGATAGTGTTTGGAGAAAGTGTGCACTGAACTCCAAGTGGCTGCTTCCAAAATGTCCTTGGTAGGAACCCCCCTGAGGATAGCTGCAGAGGTAGCTGTGGCCCTTGTGGAGTGGGATCGGATGCTTGAAGGCACAGTTTTTCCATGAAATGAGTAACAAAAGTGTATGCAGTGGGCTATCCATTTTGAGATTGTCTGTTTGGAGATGGCCTTTCCTTGAGCACATGTAGCATAGGACACAGAGTTGCTTGGATTTCCTGAATGGCTTTGTCCTGTCCAAATAATAACAAAGTTGTCTGTGAATGTCCAAGGAATGTAGTAGTTTTTCCCCTTTATTTTGTGGGTTAGGGTAAAAGGGTAGGTAAGTGGATAGCCTGATTCAAGGCTACACTGGATACTACCTTTGGCATAAAGGAAGGGTTGGGTTCGTAAGGAAACTCTGTCCTGATGGAAAATGATGAAAGGTTGCACAGCCATGAGGGCCTGTAGTTCCGAAACCCTGCGTGCTGAGGTGATAGCCAGAAGGAAGGCTGTTTTCTATGACAAATATTGTAGTTCTGTTGAAGCAGCTGGCTCAAATGGAGGCAGGGTCAGTTTTTCCAATATGAAGTTGAGGTCCCAAGCAGGGACTGGTGGTTTCCTTGGGGTTTTATATTCTTAGCCCCTCTGAGGAACTGTCTTAAGAGAGGATGAGAGAATAAAGGAGGATCTGTGTTGTATTGTGCAGAAATGGCTGAAGCATGGATTTTGATGGAGGAAAAGGAAAGTCCACTGTTTAACATCTCAGCAAGGTACTGTAATATTTGAGGTAAGTTTATTTCCCAAGGATTTTGGCCCTTTTTCTGATTCCAGGCACAAAACCGTTTCCATTTGGCAGAGTAGGCTTTTCTAGTAGAAGGTCTTCTGGCCTCCAAGATGACATCCTGCACCTCCTTGGAGAGGAGGGTTTGTTGGGAAATCAAGGGATTCTCCATGCGGCTAGATTGAGAGTTTTGAGCTGGCTGTGAAGAGTTTTGAAGTTGTGCTGGGACAACAGAAGAGGCACTAGAGGCAGGATCCATGGTGAGGAATGAGTCAGGCTCTTCAGGAGTGGATACCAGTGTTATCTTGGCCAGTCTGGAGCAATGAGAATAATTTTTGGCCTCTCTGCTCTGGCTTTTAATAGAACTTTGGGCAGCAGAGGGAGAGGTGGAAAGGCACAGACTGTCAGTGTTGTCCAATCGAAAGAAAGTGCGTCCACTTTCCAGGCCTGTGGATGATAGGTCCTTGAGCAAAATTTTTTCAGTTGGTAATTTCTGTGGGTAGCAAAGAGATCTATGTCTGGCTGTCCCCATGCCCGAGTTATCTTTGCGAAAACTTGAGGCTGCAACTTCCACTCGTGTGGATCTGTCATATTTCTGCTTAGGCTGTCTGCCAGTGTGTTTTCCTTCCCTGGCAGGAATTGTGCCTGAAGTTGGATTTGCAATTCCAGAGCTGTGTTCCAAAGGGACATGGCTAGTCTGCATAGGGGGTATGAATGAGTTCCCCCCTGTTTATGTACCACATCACTGTGGTGTTTGTCTGTCCTTATCAATAGCTGGCCTGGTTGCAGAAGGTCTTTGAAGGCCATAATAGCATTTTGCACTGCTAGCATTTCCTTTTGATTGATGTGTAGGTGCTTCTCTTTTTGGGACCATTTTCCCTGAATGCACTGATCTGTCATATGCGCCCCCCAGGCATAGTCAGAGGCGTCTGTTGTGATTATTTGATTTGCTTGTGGTATGCAGAAGGGGAGACCTATGTTTCTTTGGCATGCTTGAGCCCACCACAGAAATTCCTTTTGAAGACATGGAATGAGTGGTACAACTGTTTCCAAACTGTGGCTGTGTTGAGACCATAAGTTTTTTAGGTACCACTGAAGTTTCCTCATATGCAGCTTTGCACATGGGATCAGCAGGATGCAAGATGCCATGAATCCCAGAGCCTGCAGGACTTTCCTTGCAGTCAGCCTGGTGAAGGTTGCCATTTTGTTTAGGTATTGAGATAGTTGTCCTTGTTTGTCTGGCGTGAGGTAGGCCCATCTGGGTGTTTGTATTCAAGCTGGCACCCAGGAAAATTATTGTTTGAGAGGGTATTAGTTTTGATTTCTTTTTGTTGACTGTGTATCCCAGAAAGTTCAACAGTTTTATTACAAACGCCACACGTTTCAGAATTATGTGCTTGCTGTCCCGCTTGGATCAGGCAGTCGTCCAGATACGGGTATATTTGTATCCCTTGAAGTCTGCAGACGGCAATTATTGATGCCAGGCATTTCGAATACACTCTGGGCGCAGTAGATAAGCCAAAGGGCAATGCAGAGAATTGATAATGGGTTGAACCTGCAAGAAATCTGAGGTATCTTCTGCAATCTTGTCTGATAGGGACATGCAGGTATGCCTCCTTGAGGTTCAATGTTACCAGCCAAGACTCCTTGCCCAGCATGGGAAGAAGCTGCTGTAATGTGAGCATTTTGAATTTTGGTACGTGTAAATATGTGTTTAGGATGGATAGGTCTAAAATAGGTCTCCAATCTTTGTCCTTCCTTGGTACCAGGAATAGCCTGGAATAAAAACCTTGACCTTGTTCTTTTGCAGGTACCTCTTGAATAGCTTTCATGCCCATGAGAGCTGAAATTTGTTTTTGTGTCCCTGCCCTTTTATTTTGTGGCAGGTTTGGCATGCCTCTCATTTTTGGAAGGGTGTGAAAGTGGAATCTGTAGCCTCTGTCTATAATGTCCAGGATCCATTTGTCTTTTGTGACAATATGCCAATTTTTTGAGAATGCCAGTTTTCCGCCTAAAGGTGCTGCCATTAAAGCTTTGTTTGGCAGGCAAAGGGGAAAGTCATTGTGTCTGCTTTCTGAATGACTGTGATCTATCTTCTCCACCTCTTGGGGTTGGTGCTTGCCATTGTCTGGCTCTGAATGATCCTTGAGATTGCCCTCTACCCCTCGGGCACCTGTATCTGCCTCTGAGGTCTGTCCATGGCTGGAAAGAAAGTACAGTTTTGTACCTACCATAAATGTAGATGTTCGAGTGCTAATACAGCTGCAGTCATAACAGATGGGTTCTCCTGCCGTCAGGCTGGTCCTCGGTCGGCCGAATTCCAAAGTCTAGGTCCGGCGTCGGTTGTCGTCGCTTCTTCCCTGACGTCAGTGCGACAGGGGTATAAAAGAACCAGCAGACGCCATTTTCTTCAGTCTTTCTTGCCCCAGATGTCAGGTGTCCCCAGAAGGAAAACAATACATAAAATAATGTAATAATGCAATGCAATATAATCAAAAAACAGTAGATGCAAGCAAATACACCATAAAAGAATACCCCTAGAGGGGAAGGTGGGAGGGAAACCTGGACTGCAGCTGTATTAGCACTCTAACATCTACATTTATGGTAGGTACAAAACTGTACTATGTTCATCATGCATACAGCTGCAGTCATAACAGATGGGTAGAATCCCAAAGCTAAGAAAGGGGTGGTAGGCACTAGGTGGAGCTAGGAGGAGCCAAAATGCCCTGCAAGACTGCAGTGGCAAAGTCTGCTCTAGACTTGGAGTATAATGGTAGGTTGCAGTGCTTAGAGAAGGGATGCACAGAACTCCAAGTGGCTGCTTCTAAAATATCCTTGGTAGAAACTCCTCTGAGGAAGGCTGCAGAGGTGGCTGTGGCCCTGGTGGAATGAGTTCTAATGCCTGTAGGTACAGTTTTGCCATGAAAGGAATAGCAAAAGCGTATGCAGTGGGCTATCCATTTTGAGATTGTCTGTTTGGATATTGACTTTCCTTGAGCTCCTACCGCATAGGCCACAAAAAGCTATTTTCTGAAAGGCTTTGTTCTGTCCAATAATAACGCAGTTGTCTGTGGATGTCCAAGGAATGCAGTAATCTCTCCCCTTTGTTTTGAGGATTAGGATAAAAAGTAGGTAAATGTATGGCCTGATTTAAAGCTACCCTGGATACCACTTTAGGCATAAAGGACGGGTTGGTACGTAATGAAACTCTGTCCTGATGGAAGATGATGAAAGGCTGGACAGCCATAAGAGCCTGTAGTTCGGAAACTCTACGAGCTGAAGTGATAGCCAGAAGGAAAGCTGTTTTCCAGGACAAATATTGTAAATCTGATGAGGCAGCTGGTTCAAAAGGGGGCAAAGTCAGTTTTTTTCCAGAATGAAATTAAGATCCCAAGCAGGTATTGGCTGTTTTCTTGGAGGTCTTAAATTCTTAGCCCCACTGAGGAACTGTCTTAATAGAGGGTGAGAGAATAAAGGTGGATCAGTGTTGTATTCTGCAGAAATGGCTGAGGCATGGATTTTGATGGAGGAGAACGAAAGTCCACTGCTTAGCAGCTCGGCCAAATATTGTAGTATTTGAGGCAAATTCAGTTTTCCAGGGCACTGGCCCTTTCTCTCATTCCAAACACAAAAACGTTTCCATTTTGCAGAGTAAGCTTTTCTAGTTGATGGCCTTCTGGCCTCCAAAATGACATCCTGCACCTCCTTGTAGAGCAGGGCCTGCTGTGATGCTAAGGAATCTTCCATGCGGCTAGATTGAGTGTCTTCAGCTGACTGTGAAGAGTTTTGAAGCTGTGCTGAGTCAGAAGAAGAGGGATTAGAGGCAGGGTCCATGGTGGGGAATGCGTCAGGCTCCTTAGTAGTGGGTACCAGTGTTGCCTTGGCCAGTCCGGAGCAATGAGGATCATCTTTGGTCTGTCTGCTCTAGTCTTCAATAGGGCTTTGGGCAGCAGAGGAAGAGGTGGGAAGGCATAAACTGTCATTGATGTCCAACTGAAAGAGAGAGCGTCCACTCTCCAGGCCTTTGGATGGAAGATCCTTGAGCAGAATTTTGTCAATTGATGATTGTTGTGGGAGGCAAAGAGATCTATGTCTGGCCTTCCCCATTCTTGGATTATTTCTGTAAAAACTTTTGGACGCAACTTCCATTCGTGTGGATCTGTCATGTTCCTGCTTAGGTTGTCTGCCAGCGTGTTTTCCTTGCCTGGCAAGTACTGTGCTTGTAGTTCCATTTGTAAGTCCATGGCCATGTTCCAAAGTGACATGGCCAGTCTGCATAGGGGATAAGAATGTGTTCCTCCCTGCTTGTTTATGTACCACATAACAGTGGTGTTGTCTGTTCTTATCAATAGCTGACCTGGTTGTAGAAGGTCCTTGAAGGCTGTAATAGCATTTATCACTGCTAGCACTTCTTTTTGATTGATGTGAAGGTGCTTTTCTTTTTGGATCCATTTGCCCTGAATGCACCAGTCTGTCATGTGCGCCCCCCAGGCGTAGTCAGAGGCGTCTGTTGTGATGACTTGATCTGCTTGAGGCCTGCTGAATCGAAGACCTGTGTTTGTTTGGCATGCTTGAGCCCACCACAGAAATTCCTTTTGCAGACATGGAATTAGTGGTATCATTGTTTCCAAACTGTGGCTGTGTTGAGACCATATGTTTTTTAGGTACCATTGTAGTTTTCTCATATGCAGCTTTGCACATGGGATTAGTAAGATGCAAGATGCCATGAATCCCAGAGCCTTCAGGATTTTCCTTGCAGTCAACCTGGTGCAATTTGCCAGTGTTCTGAAATACTGAAACAGTTCCCCCTGCTTCTCTGGCGTGAGGTAGGCCATCTGGGTGTTTGTGGCAGTTGTCCAAATAAGGGTATATTTGTATCCCTTGAAGTCTGCAGTAGGCAATTACTGATGCCAGGCATTTCGTGAATACTCTGGGGGCAGTAGATAAACCAAAGGGCAATGCAGAGAATTGATAATGTGTTGAACCTGCAAGAAATCTGAGGTATCTTCTGCAATTTTGTCTGACTGGGACATGCAGGTATGCCTCCTTGAGGTCCAATGTTACCAGCCAAGACTCCTTGCCCAGCATGGGAAGAAGTTGCTGTAGAGTGAGCATCTTGAATTTTGGTACGAGTAGGAATGTGTTTAGGATGGAAAGATCCAAAATAGGTCTCCAATCTTTGCCCTTCCTTGGCACCAGAAATAGCCTGGAATAAAATCCTTGACCTTGTACGTGCGTAGGTACCTCTTGAATTGCTTTCATGTTTTTAAGATCTGAAATTTGCTTTTGTGCCTCTGCCCTTTGATTGTGTGGCAGGTTTGGCATGCCTTTCATTTTTGGAAGGGTATGAAAATGGAATTTGTAGCCTCTGTTTATAATGTTCAGGATCCATTTGTCCTTTGTGACAATATGCCAATTTTTTGAGAATAGTGCCAGCTTTCCTCCTAAGGGAGCTGCCATTTGAGACCTGGTTGGCATGCAAAGGGGAAAGTCATTGGTTTTGCTTTCTGAAAGATCGCGAGTTGTCCTCACCACCTCTTTGTGTAGGAGCTTGCCATTGTCTGCCTCTGTACGAGCCCTGTGTTTGTCCTCTGCCCCCTCGGGCACCTGCATCTGCCTCTTTGGGGTCTGTATGTGGCAGGAAAGGACCAGTTTTTGGAAGGCCAATTTCTACTAAAACGTGGGGGTTGAACCTGCAGAAATTCTTTCACAGTTTGCATTGATTTAGCCTTTTCCTCCATTTTCCGTAATACTTCCTCAGCATTTGCCCCAAATAGTACATCCTTTTGAAGAGGGGCGTCTAGTAATTTAGCTTTGACATGATCAGGCAAGGCTTGTTCCTTGAGCCAGGCATGCCTACGTATGACTGAGCCTGTAACAGCAGCTCTACATGAGGCCTCTAGAGCATCAAAACCACATTGTAAGGTATGTTTACCCACTTGTTCTGCACTATGCATCAGATCCTGCAACTCCTTCATGTCTGGTTGTTCAGGTTGTGACATTTTACTTTTCAATTGAGATAACAGAAACTGTTGGTATTTTAGCATATGAAAACTGACAGTTTAAGGCCCTCATGGATAAGGTAGCCGAGGTATATACCTTTTTTCCCCACCTTTCTAAGGATCTGGAATCTCTCTCGGAAGGCAATGGAGGCCTTAACTCCCTTGGGCCCCTGTGAAATGGTTTCTAGGTCAGCAGCATGGCTTTTGTATAGAAATTGGTGTGAGTCAGGAACCCTGTAGTACCCGTCAGGCTTAGCTGGAGCTGGAGGGAGAGAGTCCGGGTTAAGGCAGGCCTCCGAATAAACATCATCTAGGATGTCCAGGACAGGAGGTATAGCCAGAGGCCTGTGCTGGGGTAACAAAAGAAATTCCATGAGCCTTTTCTTGGAATCTGAATACTCCTGGCCTTCCCAGTGGAAGTGTTCCCTTAAGGTATGCAGAGTTTCACCAAATGAGTAATCCTCAGGGGGGGATACAGAAGGAATAGATTCCTCTGCATCAGAGTCTTCAAAAGGAGAGTAAGACTGTTCCTGATAATCAGAGTGCTCTGAAATAATGGAGCCCTGATCAGAAAAGGGGGAATCTTCCTCCACTCTGGGTCTTTTGTCCGGAGGTGGCTGAGAACCTCTGATTAGAGTAATTCAATCCTCAGCCATTTTAAGCATCTGTCTCTTAGGCATGGGGCCTGGAGATGGGCACTGTGTAGCTGGTTTCTTAGGGTGCATGGTAGCTTTAGACTTGGTGAAAGCCTTGATAGAGAAAGAGGAAGGTCTGAAGACACCTTGAGTGGAGGTGGACCTGTCCACATTCTGTGTTTCAATGCCAAGCGTGGCTTCGGTATCTGTAGTCAGGGTGTGGGCCAAGGAGCCTGCGACCTCGGGTACAGGAGACACCGCCAAAGATGTGTTGTCGGTAATCAGGGGCTGCGTAGGTGCCTCGCTGAGAACCGGACGACGTGTAGTCGGCTTTGGCGTGGTGTCGGTAGAGGCCGCGGACCTCGAGTGTCAGTCCTTGTCTTTGCATTTTTTAGACAAAACCGGAGTCGGAGTATCCGACGACATAGTACAGTTAAATGCTTTCCCAAAATAATGCTGGGCGAACTCCGCCCGACGCTTAATAGTGCGTTTGTTGAATGTAGCACAAATGCGACAGACCGAGACGTCGTGGTCTGGGCCTAAACAAGGTATACAGAGGGAATGGAAATCCTTATGCGCTATTTGCTTCCCACAAGAAATACAATTATTAACTTTGTCTGATATCGGTCTGAGGCAAGAAAAAGTTTCCCCAACGGGGTACTTAGCTTTTAAGAAGACTTCGGTTCCAAAATTTTTTGTAATCTCAGGAGCTGGCCGACCGGCACTTGCGAACTGCTTCTGCTTCGGGCACCGCGCAGCAAAAAAGACTGAAGAAAATGGCGTCGGCTGGTTCTTTTATACCCCTGTCGCACTGACGTCAGGGAAGAAGCGACGACAACTGACGCCGGACCTAGACTTTGGAATTCGGCCGTCCGAGGACCCGCCTGACAGCAGGAGAATCCATCTGTTATGACTGCAGCTGTATGCACGATGAACATCCAATTTTTGAAGGCCAGTTTCTGCTGAAAAGTGGAGGTTGTACCTGCAGGAAATCTTTCACTGTTTGCATTGATCTTGCCTTTTCCTCCATTTTCTTTAGTACCTCCTCAGCTTTAACACCAAACAATACATCTTTTTGAAGAGGTGCATCTAGTAATTTAGCTTTGACATGATCTGGTAAGGTTTGCTCTTTGAGCCAAGCATGTCTACGTATGACAGACCCTGTAACAGCAGCTCTACATGAGGCCTCTAAAGCATCAAAACCACACTGCAAGGTATGTTTACCCACTTGCTCTGCACTATGCAACAAATCCTGCAACTCCTTTAAATCTGGTTGCTCAGGTTTGGTCATTTTGCTTTTCAACTGAGATAAAAACTGTTGATACTTTAACATATGGAACTGACAGTTTAATGCCCTCATGGTTAAAGTGGCCGAGGTATACACCTTTTTTCCCCCACCTTTCTAAAGCTCTGGAATCTCTCTCTGAAGGTAATGGATTTTTAGCAGTAGAGGCCTTAATTCCCTTGGGACCCTGTGAAATAGTTTCTGGGTCAGCAGTATGGCTTTTGTATAGGAACTGGTGTGAATCAGGAACCCAGTAATACCTGTCAGGTTTAACAGGAGCTGGAGTTAAAGAATCTGGGTTGAGGCTGGCTTCTGTGTACACATCATCTAATATATCTAAGACAGGAGGGATAGCCAGAGGCCTGTGCTGGGGGAGCAAGAGAAAATCCTTGAGCCTTTTCTTTGAATCTGAGTAATCTTGGCCTTCCCAGTGAAAGTGTTCCCTTCAAGGTATGTAGGGTTTCCCCAAAAGAATAGTCCTCGGGGGGGGGGGGGGGAGACCGAGGGAATAGACTCCTCTGCATCAGAGTCTTCAAAAGGAGAATATGTATATTCCTGGTCCTCAGAATGTTCTGAGGTAATAGAGGCTTGATCTGAGGAAGGGTAGTCTTCCTCCAATCTGGGCCTTTTGTCCGAGGGGGGTTGAGAACCGCTGATAAGAGTAATCAAATCCTCAGCCATTTTGAGCATCTGTTTTTTAGGCATGGGGCCTTGAGAGGGGGTCTGTGGTCCTTGTTTTTTAGTTTTCATGGCTGCTTTAGATTTTGTAAAAGCCTTAATGGAGAAGGAGGAAGGCATGAAGACACCTTGAGAAATGGTAGGCCTGTCTAAACTCTGAGTTTCCCTACCAAGAGTGGTGTCAGTATCTGTAGTCGGAATGGGGGCCGAGGAGCCTGCGACCTCGGGCACAGAAGACACCGGTAATGAAGTGTCATCGGTACTCGGGGGCTGCGAAGGCGCCTCGCTGAGAACCGGTAGTCGGCCTTAGCGTGGTGTCAGAAGTCGCGGACCTCGTATGTCGGTCCTTATCTTTGCGTCTTTTACTCAAAACTGGAGTCGGAGTATCCGACGACATAATATAATTAATTTTTTTACCAAAATAGTGGTGGGCGAACTCCTCCCGATGCTTAATAGTGCGTTTGTTGAATCTAGCACAAAAACGGCAGGCCGAGATGTCATGGTCTGGGCCTAAGCAAGGAATACAGAAAGAATGGAAATCCTTATGTGGCATCTGCTTCCCACATGAAATGCAATTATTAACTTTGTCTGACATCGGTCAGAGGCAAGAAAAGTTTCCCCAACGGGGTACTTAGCTTTCAAGAAGACTTTGGCTGAAATATTTTCGTAAATCTCAGGAGCTGGCCAACCGGCACTTGCGAACTGCTTCTGCTTCGGGCACCGAGCGGCAAGAAAGACAGAAGATGGCGTCGGCTGGCTCTTTTATACCCCTGCCGCACTGACGTCAGGGAAGAAGCGACGACAACAGACGCCGGACCTAGACTTTGGAATTCGGCCGACCGAGGACCCGCCTGACGGCAAGATAACCCATCTGTTATGACTGCAGCTGTATGCACAATGAACATAATTTGGAAGACAAGTGGATATAGCAACAAGAATCTCACTCCTGCCTCTCAACATCCCCAACTGTTAGTATCAACTTGTTTCTATTCTGCCTGGTGTACAGTACATAATCATTTCCCAAAAATGTTCTGATGTTGCCAGATTAATACTTTTCTCTTATCACAGTTTTAACGGCAGCTCTTTCTGACAGATTGAGGATACATAAAACATGGCTACTCAATTAACAAATCATGCTGTAGAACATCAGTCCAGTTGTTAATTCGTGCTTTCATAAAATTAATGCAGTCTATGCCTTCCAGTTTTCTCTGGTATAACAAAGTGCAACATTTTGTCAGAGGATATGGTGCGAAGCATTTGGGTTAAAAGGCAAAGCTGTGTACCCAACAGCAAATTCAAAATACAAAAAGCCGATTTAACTGAAATACAACACAAGATTTTTCAAACTACAGGTCTTTAAAGTACATTCTCCTAACATTATCGGCTGTCTAGCAAGGGAGATGCAAGGAATGGAAAAATGCATTTGTAGTCTAAGAGCAAAGACTGAATGTCACCAGTAAAAACAAAATGGACATCTTTAATACTGCAGAAAGCAACACTGGTTATATCTACATGACTATGCTGTTTTATTTGAGGATTAAGATGTTTGCCATGAAAAAGATTACATGCAAATAAAATTTAAACAAAAATTTAAATAATTCTGTAAAAACAGACAGCATAAGGCAATGAAGCAATTTTCATCTCTGATCAAATAGATCCCACTTTTTGCTTTACTTAAAGCACTGAAACAAGCAAGCAGACAAATCTCAAGAAAAAGTTACGTACTGTAGAAATGGAAAATAAGGCAAAGAGAAGGATTTTGTTTCTGACTTGAGTTCCAGAAGAATAGAATGGACTGTAATGGACTGTATAGTTTACATGAAAGTTAAACAGCTAGAATTGCCTTTATATACAGCTAAAACTTAGAATGAGTTTACCTGGATTCCTTAATGGCACTGGGATGAGTAACTGGATATTTTTGGAATGTTGTAGTAAGAATCCTGTCATGGTATATTAAGGATAAGGTTACATCTCATCTGTAGCAGAAACGTATACAATGTCCTATCCATTTTGAAATAGTCTGTTTTGAAACGGCTTTTCCCTGTGCTCCTGCAGCATATGCTACCAATAATTGCTCAGATTTTCTGAAAGCTTTGGTTTTGTCCAAGTAGAAGCGTAACTGCCTGTGAATGTCCAAAGAGTGCAGTAGTCTCTCCCCTTTATTCTGTGATTTGGGATAAAAAGTTGGCAGGTGAATAGTTTGGTTTAGAGCCACACTGGATACCACCTTTGGCATAAATGCAGGGTTAGTTCTTAAAGACACCCTGTCCTGGTGGAAAATGAGGAAAGATTCCACTGCCATTAGTGCCTGTAATTCTGAAACTCTTCGTGCTGATGTTATTGCCAGGAGCAGAGCAGTTTTCCAAGAGATATATTTTAATTCTGCTGTTGGCTGGCTCAAAAGGAGATAAAGTTAGTTTTTCCAAAACAAAGTTGAGGTCCCAAGTTGGAGTAGGTGCTCTATGGGGCGGTCTTATATTTTTAGCCCCTCTGAGGTACTGTTTTAACAGTGGATTAGAGAAAATTGGTGGATCCGTGTTGTAATGAGCAGAGATGGCAGAGGCGTGGATCTTGATGGATGAGAAGGAGAGGCCTTTGTCCAGCATCTCAGTTAAGTATTGTAGTATCTGAGGAATGTTTGGGACAAGAGGGTCAAGGCTGTGAACTTGGTTCCAGGCACAGAATCTCTTCCATTTATCCGAATAGGCTTTCCTGGTACTAGGCCTTCTGGCCTCCAGAATGACATCCATAACAGCTTTGGAGAGAGGCATTGCTTGCTTGACTAAGGAATCTTCCATGCAGCTAGGTTTAAGGTCTTTAGCTGGCTGTGTAGTATTTGTTTGTTGTGCTGAGTCAGCAGATTTGGGATTTGAGGCAAAATCCAGGGTGGTGCTTGTGCTAAGCTCCTTAAGATTGGGTACCAGTGCTTGCGTGGCCAGTCTGGTGCAATCAGGATCATCTTTGGCTCTTCTTGCCTGGCTTTTATGAGTACCTTTGGTAGGAGAGGTAGTGGTGGGAAAGCGTATACTTCTAGGTTCTCCCAGCTGAATGAGAGGGCATCCACTTTCCATGCTTGTGGATGGTAACTCCTTGTGCAGAATTTTTGTAGCTGGCAGTTTATTGGGGATGCAAACAGATCTATGTCCGGGCTCCACCATTTCTGTGTTATCATTCTGAATATTTGTGGATTCAATTCCCATTCGTGGGGATCCATGATGTTTCTGCTTAAGTCGTCTGCCAGTGTGTTTTTCTCTCCTGGCAGGAATTGTGCTTGCAGATGGACTTGAAGGTTTATAGCTGTGTTCCACAAGGTCATGGCTTATCTGCATAGGGGGTAGGAGTGAATGCCCCCCTTGCTCGTTTATGTACCACATAACTGTGGTGTTCTGTCTTTAGCAGTAGTTGTCCTGGATGCAGCAGGTCCTTAAACTATAAGGGCATTTTGTACAGCTAGCATCTCTTTTTTAACTGATGTGAAGATGCCTTTGTTCTGCGGGCCACATGCCCTGAATACATTTGCCTGCCATGTGTGCTCCCCAGGCGTAATCAGATGCATCTGTTGTCAGTGTTTGCCTGGCTGTGGCTGTGGGTTGTGTGAAAGGCTGTCCCTTGTTGAGGTGACCAGCTTGAGCCCACCATTGAAACTCCTGTTGAAGGCAAGGGATTAGTGGTATAACGGTTTCCAAACTGTGACAGTGTTGGGACCATACATTCTTTAGGCACCATTGTAGTTTCCTCATATGCAGTCTGGCATATGGAATTAGTAGTATGCAGGATGCCATGTAACCCAAGGCCTGCAGAATTTTTCTTGCAGGGAGTTGGGTCTTTGTTGCCATCAATTGAAAGTATTGAGTCAGTTGTCTTTGCTTGTCTGGTGTGAGATAAGCCATCTGGGCCGTTGTGCTCAAGCTGGCACCCAGGAATATAATCTCTTGTGAGGGCACTAGTTTTGATTTCTTTTCGTTTACTATGTACCCCAAGCAACTTAACTTTTTTTTTTTTTTTTTTTTTTTTTTTTACAAACGCCAGATGCTTTAGAAGAATGTCCTTGCTCTCTGCTTGAATCAGGCAGTCGTCCAGGTATGGCTAAATTTGAATTCCTTTCTGTCTGCAAAATGCAATTACTGGTGCCAGGCACTTTGTGAAGACCCTGGGTGCAGTAGATAAGCCAAGGGGCAGTGCAGAAAATTGGTAGTGCATTGAAACAGCCATGAATCGGAGGTATCTTCTGCAGTTTTGTCTGATAGGGACATGCAGGTATGCCTCCTTGAGGTCCAAAGTCACAAGCCAAGCTTTCTTGCCCAGCATGGGAAGAAGCTGCTGTAGTGTCAACATTTTGAATTTTGGAACATCCAGTTAAGTGTTTAGAGATGAAAGATCCAGAATGGGCCTCCAGGCTTTGTCCTTTCTGGGTACCAGAAAGAGTCTTGAGTAAAATCCTTGTCCTTGCTCCTGTGATGATACCTTTTGAATAGCTCTCATACCCATGAGTGCTGTAATTTGTTTTTGAGCCTCTGCCCATTGATTTGGTGGCAGATTTGGCATTCCTTTTAACCTTGGCAGAGTGTGAAAGTGTAACCTATAACCTTGAAATACAATGATTAGAACCAATTTGTCTTTGGTGATCATTTGCCAATTGTGGTAGAAGAGTGCCAGTTTTCATCCCAAGGGGGCTGTCAAGAGGAATTTGTTTGGCAGCTGTAGTGGGAAGTCATTGGAGCTGCTTTTTATATGGTTGGGGCCGGTCTTCCCCTTCTTTCTGGCCTTATGCAACCCATTGTTGAGGCCTGTAAGGACCTTGTGTTTGACCTCTACCTCTTGGACGTCTGTATCTTCCCCTTTGAGGTCTGTCTGTAATTGGAAAGGACCAATTCTTAGTTGGCCAGTTTCTGCTAAATCTAGAAGGTTGAACCTGTAAGAAATCCTTCACCGTTTGCATGGATTTTGCCTTATCCTCCATTTTCTTTAATACCTCTTCTGCCTTAACTCCAAACAACACATCCTGCTGCAAAGGTGCATCCAATAATTTTGCTTTAACATGATCTGGTAACGTATGTTATTTTAACCAAGCATGTCTTCTAATGACAGAGCCTGTAAATGCTGCTCTGCAGGAGGCCTCTAGAGAATCAAAACCACATTGCAAAGTATGCTTTCCCGCTTGTTCAGCTGCATGCAATAAATCCTGCATTTCTTTAAAATTAGGAGGATCTGATTCTGGAAGCATTTTTTGTTTTAACTGAGACAGTAAAAATTGCTGATTTTTAGCATGTGAAACTGGCAACTTAAGGCTCTCATTGCTAAAGTTGCAGACGTATATACTTTCTTTCCCCATCTGTCTAATGCTCTGGAATCTCTGTCAGAGGGAGCTGGATTCTTGGCTGATGAGGCCTTAACTCCTTTGGGTCCCTGAGAAATAGTTTCAGGGTCAGCTACAGGGCTTTTATACAGAAATTTATGAGAGTCAGGGACTCTGTAGTATCTGTCAGGTTTAACAGGGGCTGGAGGTAAGGAATCAGGATTTAAGCTGGATTGAGTATACACATCATCCACAATATCCAACACTGGCGGAACAGCAAGGAGTCTGTGTTGAGGTAATAAAAGGAAGTCTCTGAGCCTTTTCTTGGATTCTGAGTAATCCTGGCCTTCCCAGTGGAAATGCTCCCTCATGGTATGTAGGGTTTCCCCAAAGGAGTAGTCCTCAGGCGGTGAGGCTAATGGAATTGATTCCTCAGCATCAGAATCCTCATAAGGGGGTAAAGAGTATCCTAGGTCTGAGGATGAATCAGAAGAGATGGACACCTGGTCGGATGAGTCAGTCTGTATCCTGTCTAGGCCTTTTATCAGGAGGGGGATGGGACCCCCTGATCAGAGTGATTAGGTCTTCGGCCATTTTGAGCATTTGTTTCTTAGGCATGGAGGCCTGTCCTGGAGAATGCTGTACTTGTTTCTTTGATTTTAAAGGAGGCTTAGACTTAGCGGAGGGTTTAATGCTTAACTGAGTAGGTCTGAAGACACCCTCTGAAGCTGTGGGTTGCTCAGCTACTCCGGATCTCTCTGAAAGGTTAGTCTCGGTAGGCTGAATAACTTGTGCATCCGAAGGCCCAGCCATCTCCACATGGGAGTCAGTGGCGGCCTGTGGTTCTACAGAAGCAGTCAGGGGCTGCGAAGGCGCCTCGCTGAAAACCGGAGAATTGGCGACTGGCCTAGAAGAGGCTTCGTCGTCAGTTTTGGGCCTCGGATGCCTATCCTTGTCTTTGCGCTTTTTGTTTATTCCGGTCGTTGGACGTTCCGACGGCATGGTATAAAATAATGTCGGGCAAAATCAAACAGACGTTTAATAGTGTGCTTGTTAAACCTAGCACAAAACTGACAACCAGTGACGTCATGTTCTGGCCTAGGCATAGGATACAATAGGAATGGAAATCTTCATGAGGTATTTGCTTCCCACAAGAAATACAGTTATTAACTTTTGCTGACATCGGTCTGAGGCAAGAAAAAGTTTCCCCAACGGGGTACTTAGCTTTGTAGAAGACTTTGGTTCTGGATTCGCAATTAAAATCTCAGGAGACAGCCGACCGGCACTTGCGAACTGTCTTTGCTTAGGGCACCGCGCGGCAAGAAAGACTGAAGAAAATGGCGTCAGCTACATCTTATATACCCCTGTCGCACTGACGCCAGGGAGGAGGCGACGGCAACTGACGCCGGACCAAGACTTTGGAACTCAGGCCGACTGGGGAACCGCCTGACCGCAGTATAACCCAAGTGTAATGACTGCAGCAGTGTAAAAACGAACATCTGAAAGGTGCTACTTCATTAAAAAGGTATTATTTTCTTCCTTTTTACAACAGTATTGACAGGTACATTGCTGGCTGTGTTGTAACTGGTACTGTATGATCATCCTGACCTGGATGTTTTCAAGAAATACCTGGAAGAGGCATACTGTTTAACTTTTAGTATAAGCTCTGCTCACAGGGGATGGCGGCCTCCTGGCCTGACTGAAATGTGAAGTGGGAAGTATTGTGATGAGTGAGTTTTGCTAGTGTTTCCAGTCATGAAACATTAAAAAATTAGGAGCATTTCAAAGCAGAAGTAGACAATTTAAGCTTACTAAAAATTTTCTCTTGAAAAGATATGGGGAGATGTTTAAAATGCATGGTAAGGGAATCCAATTACATTAAGCCTCGACTGTGGCTCAAGTGACCAGAATTCAATCCCTTGCTCAGGTGCTGGACAGCCCAGGGAGGGAGGATGGGTGAGCCTACCCTGGAGTGAAAAGCTTGTGTCACGTAATCCACTTGAGCCCTATGGAAGCTGGAGTTCAGAGAGATTGCCAAGCCTATCTTGTGAGGCAAGAGTTGAGAAGGAATTACCATTCTTTGGGTCTGGGTTGATCACATCCTCAGTGCCCACCCAGCCTAAAAAAAGCCGTGCTGCTGCAATCAGCATACGAGCCCTGCTCTGCATCACTTGTTAGGCCTATCAGAATGACATTAGCCAAGGAGCAACACTGGATAACAACCTATGTCCAAGTCCTTTTCCAACCAATCAGACAGCACTACGGAACGAGGAGTAGAGGAAGACTAAGCTAACAATCAAGCTGAACAATTACCAGAACAAAACTAACGAATCTGGACAGAAAATGAATGACTATTTACAAAGTAGAAAAGCACAAGGTTACATCAAGATGCTAATGTGAGCAATGGCCTGTTACGGCATCCTTAACCAGCAGAATATATTTTTTGGTATTTTGCACATGGATTAGCACCTATCAAAGGAGCAAATCCTCCCAAGAACAGATGCATTATGAACAGTTGTCTAAGGTGCAGAACATAACTTCATAGAAAGTCATATTAACATGAAGTAGTTTAAGAAGATAATGTGGTAATTCTCTCCCACATTTAGGCAACTCCTTTAAATCGGAAAAGCCAGATCCTTTGTTAGAGCTACACAGATTTGGGAATGTTGATTTACAGTGTTTTCTCCTTATTTTTCGTTTTAAGATGAATATACAAATAACAGAAATTATGTTTACCTATTTAAAGTAACGACAGTTACCAAGAAAATTAGTTTAAGGCGCAATATGTTAACTGGAGTTGAAAGACTAGGAACAGTTGGTATAGGAGACAAATGACTAACTTTAATGTTTAAACAGCACAGGCAATGGATTGTCTCTAGATGGGTAATTTGCTTTTATTATGGGACTGAAAGTCAGTAATTGGGCACATCTTACATATTCAATTACCACTGAAGCAAGCACATTTACTCCAATATGAACTTTGTAATGGGAACTAAATGTGATATGATGAAGGTGCACTAACCATGCTGACTGCTGTTAAACTGAAGACTGCGGTATTAAAACATATGCAAAACTAGATGCACATGAATGTTGAATTCATCTTTCATGAACATGAAAAAGGACAGTTGTTTAAGAACTTATGGTAACAGTAGATGTCTTACTGATCAATGTTGCAGTATTCCTAACGGATGGGTTGCAGCTCTCTGATGTCCAGGTACGGTATCAAAGTTTTGCCTTAAAGACATACATACGGGTAATGACCACAGCGCATAGGTATTGCAGTATATCCTCAAACTTTCTACACACCAGCATTGGTCTAAAAACCAAGAAAGATGACAAATCAGCTAGGATGGGCTTAGTTTGAAAAGGGTAAGCAAGTTCCCCCGCAGAAAGGCTGTAAAACCCTGGAATATTAAGTGTTAATCTGTGCGTGTATGGCATAGTGTTTCAGTCAATAAGAGAGAAGGGGGATAAATGAGGGAGGGAAGAAATACTATAACAGTAGATGTCCTACTGATCACTGTTGCAGGAAATGCTTCCACAACTCTACTATGTCCTGAGTTACTGTTGTAGTATTCCAAATAGATGTGTGATCCCACAGTTGCAGAGAGAGGAAGGATAGTAGACTTAATAGAAAAAGTGGAGGAGAACTCCAGGAGGCCAGATAGAATACTTCTGGCAAACACTGCCCTGGACCAGGACAAGGCATCTAGGTTGTAGTGTTCTGTGAAAGTGCAAACAAACATCCAGGTAGCTACTTCTAAAATGGACCTGGTAGCCTCCCCCTTGTAGAAAGCATCTGTTGAAGCCACTGCTCTAGTGGAATACACTTTTGACCACATGGGTCAATCTGCCCATGGTAGCAGCAGCAGAAGAAAACAGCCTTTGAGATCCAGAAAGGAAAAAAGTGTTTGGAAATTAGTTGTCCTAACCTGGAATCCATAAGAGAAACAGCTGACCTGTTTTTTCTGCTGTATTTAGTTTTGTCCAGGTAAAACCTCAACTGTCTGTGAATGTCTAGAGTGTAATATTCTTTCCCCCTTATTTTGGGGGTGGGGAAAAGGTAGGCAGACTGACTGCTTGGTTAAGAGTAAGCACAGTGACCACTTTTAGCATGAAGGATGGGCTGGCCCTTAGGCTCACCCTGCCTTAGTGGAAGATAAGGAAAGGAGAAGTAGCCATAACAGCACTGAGTTCCGAGACTCTGGGGGCTGAAATCAAGGCCAGGAGGAACACTGCTGTCCAAGTGCAGAACTTTAGAGTAGCATAAGTAGCCAGTTTAAAAGGGTGTGAAGTTAGCTTTCCCAAAACAAAATTAAGGTTTCAAGGAGGGGTGATGGACTTCCTTGGGGTATAAAGTGCAAAACTCCCCAAAGGGAAAGTTTAATCTCTGCCCTAGACATCAGGAGGAGATTCCACAGGTAGGCAAGCATCAATGGCAGATAAGTCAACCTTAATGGAAGAGTAGGCCAGCCTTGAATGAAGTAAGTCACAAGTATTGGAGTACTGTGGTGGTGTCTGCCAGAAAGGGTTGGAGCCTACACCTAATGCACCAGATGGAAAATCTCTTCCACTTGGCTATGTAAAACTTCCTGGTGTTGTTTCCTGGCTTCTTGTAGGATATGAACCACCTCTTTAGAAACATTGTGTCTTGTAGGGAATAAAATCCCAACATTCAGAGGATTAGCCTGAGTAAGATCAAATTGGGATGAAGCTGTTGTCCTATTTGGTGATTAGATCTGGCTTTGTAGAGATTCTTCAGTCATTTCCCTTTGATAGATCAAAGAGGAGTAGGAACCAGTGTTGTCTTGGCCATAAGGTACTACAAAAGCAGGAGTTTTGGATATTCTTTTTGGACCCTAAGAAGGAGCTTTGGAAACAGAGACAGAGGGGGTATGAATAAATAACTTCCCTTCCCTAGGAAGAAGGCATCGGTCCTCCAGGCTAGAGATGACAAGATTCTTTGTGCAGAAAAGTGGACGCAGACTATGCTTGGAGGCAAAGAGGTCTATCTGAGGAATCCCCCATCTCACAGTTGCAGCTCTGAACGCATCTGTGTTCAATGATAATTCGTGAGAATGCCCCATTCTCTGCTTAGAGTCTGCCAAAATATTCTGTTGAGAGGGAATGTATGTCACTGAGAGAGACATCTGACAGGCTGTGTGTACCAGACCTCCTGTGCTAGCATCAGAGGATAGGATTCTTGAGCCTTCATGTTTATATACCACATCACCATGGTGTCGTCTGTGTGCACTAGCACAGCACCTGGTTTTCAAAGATGTGAGAAAATATGTAGGGCTTGCAGAAGTGCCCTCATTCCCTTTAGGTTGTGTTTTTTTGAGTACATGAGCAGGCCACTTTCCCCTGGGCTCTGTGGTCTCCTGTCCAAGCTCCCATTTCCTGTCTGAAGTACCTGCAAACAGGACTTGGTTGTGTGGGGCTGGAATGAATGGGAGACCTAGGCGGAGCATAACCTGGCTACTCCACCAAAGGAGTTCCTTCCTGATCCAAGGAAGAAGGGGGAATGTTGGTGCTGAGAGGGTGACTGTGCTGGGACCACAATGATTTCAGATACCATTAAATTTTCCTTGTGTGTAATCAGGCGAGGGGCAGCATAGGGATGGTGGCAGCCAAGAGTCCCACAGCCTGAGAGCTTGTCTGGATGAGTAAGGATCCTCATTGGAAAGCATTAGTAACTTGCTGGTAGGAAGATGACCTTCTCCTGAGGCACAGAAGCATGCATGGCAGATATGTCTAGACTGCATCCCAGAAAGGTCAGCTGCTGGATGACAATCAGCTGGGATTTTTTTTGTAGTTGGTGGTGAACCCCAGGAGAGTCAAAAGTTGTACAGGTGCTTTAAAAGAGTGTCCATGGATAAAGCCTGGAGTAGAAGGTAGTAAATGTAAGGGAAGAAGATTTGTATGCCCTGAGTGCAGCAGAAAGCCACTAATGGAGCCAAACACTTTGTGAAAACACAGAGCTGTAAAGAAAGACTAAAAGGGGGCAAAGCATCTAACTGAAAATGTGATCAGTTAAGTACCAGAGAAATTTTCTGCAGGAAGGGCAGTTGGGAATATGAGGATAAGCATCCTTTACACCCAAGTACACCAGAAAAACTTGAGGAAATAGGAAAGGTAGAAGAGTTTTTAAAGAATAGCATTTAAAGGAAGGCACTCACAGAAAGGTGTTTGGCCTGGAGAGGTCAAGGACAGGTCTCCAAAGACTCTTTTTCCTTGTGACCAGGAAGATCCTGGGGTAAAATCTCTTTCTTGATTAGGAATGGTGGGACCTCTTCTATGATTCCCTGGGCCAGTAAGTCTTGTACAACGGGACTAGCAGGTTTATCTGGTTGGGAGGAAGAGGGGGTATTCCCCCTGGGAGTTGAAATGTTTTCCCAAGACAGAGTAATTCTCCTTGATAATGCTTAAGACCCACTTGTCTGAGGTTATTACTTCTCACACAGAGTCTTTTTGAGAGGGGAGTGGAAAGTCTGGAGGGAGGAATGAGAGGTAAACTAGTCATAAGGGTCCACTATCAAACTGCAGCCTCCCAGAAGGAGCATCCCTCTCAATTGTTTTCTGGGAATCTCTTCTTAGGAGTTTTCCTTTGCCGATGAGGAGTTCTAGAATCTCTCTTAGTGAGAGGTGGATTTAGCTGGGTAGTTTTCCATGATAACAGTGAACTGTGGACAGAAGAATGACTGCAATCTTTCACTGTCTTGCCCTGTTCCTGCAAAGCCTTGAAGGGACTCGCAGCTTGAGAGTTGTCTGCAAGGCCTCAGGAGCCATACTGGCCTCCAGTGGGGCTGGTGTAGAGGTCTTATGAGATGAACAGAATACTTGCAGGTTCAACCACCTCAGTGGGTATGTATGGTTCTAAGACAAAGGCAGAAGAATCCTCTCAGTCTCTAAGCTTTTTCTTAGGCAATAGGCTGATGGCCTACTCCACCATGTCATGAAGAGTCTGACAAGTGTTTCAGACACTGGGTCTCAAGGAAGGAATTAAGTGTGGATAACCTAGACTGTAGGGACTTGGGAACAAACGACTGTTCGATGGAGCAGGATTTATAGTCATGTTCGAGGCCTAAACAGAACATGCACTTGGTATGCATGTCCAAGTACAGGAGTTGTCGTTCACACTCCTACTTATACCTCCTAGCTGAAATCCAACATTCAGCTTAACAGTCAAAAGTTTAGTAGGAAATATCCCCAAGGGGCACTTACCTGATCTGACAAGCAAAGCTACAGTACAAGACACCAAACTACAATCATTTGGGTGCAAAGACCTGCATTTGGGCTTGCAGAGAGACAGTCTAAGGATCTCGCATGTATATCTAATTTTATACACAGATGCTTACAAGCTGAGATCATTATCCAGACATACGTTCTAGGAAGGTAAAGCTTTGATGCCCTGTCTGGATGTCAGCGAGCTACAGTCATCTGTTAGGAATACTGCAACAGTCACTCAAGTCAGGACATCTGTGTTTATAAAGCTCCATGGCATACTGGGATAAAGCCTTGACTACTCTACAGGCTCCCAGTGCAGGAGCTGACCAGGGAGGATGGGAAGCAGTGGCTGTTGCCTGCTCACCTTCCTCGGGAGGGAGGCAGCTTTGGCTCGCCACAATGGTACTTAGTAGAAGCATTAGGTGTTCCCCAGTGGAGACTGAGCCAGCCAACACCACCACATTATGGTGTTTAGCACCAATAAATAAGAGGAATTCAGCATGTGGAGGTACACTGACTTGGGAGGTACCATTAACATTCATGGATGGGGTGGTGCTCCTGCTGACTTGGGAGGTACCATTAACAGGCATCGGATGGGGTGGTGCTCCTGAAGGGAAGATGGTATACAACCTTCAGGGCAAGCAAATCTGCATGCTCCCTTCCTCCCAACTTCCTAAGGGCAATGAAAGGACTGATGAGGATTCCCAGGGAGGAATTAATCTGCTGCAGGTCTCACCCAGCCCAGAAATGCTTGGCTCCTTTGTCACCAGAATGAACAGACCCCCTGGGTGGATGTCACTAGTGTAGTGGTCAGACAGGGTTCGGAGGGGGCGGGGGTTGCAAAACAAACTTAACATTCTAAAAAACAGTGTTGTGGTATCGAAAAAGGATTATGTAACCATGTAACAAATATGAAAATAAGGCAAAGTTGAGTTTATCCAAGGCATTTTCAAGAAATCTCAGCTTAGTAATACCAACTTACTAAAATGTTGAATTTACAGTAACTTAAAGAAAAAAAAAAGATTAGTGCAGCACAAACATCTTTCTGCAGGGGAAAGCCTACCTTACATCCCTACTAATACACAACGTCATCACATCAGAGAATGGATAAACATGAGAATGCTGTATTATACATAGATATCATTTATACCCAAAAAAGTGAGAGATAAAAATCAGTACATTAACTGGTGGGAGGTGGATGCACAGGGATGGGACATGAACCCTGCAAGAAATATGTCCATCTAGGTTATCCTTCTAAACTCCTTTAATAAATTTCAACTTGGACTTCACTTCCCTTTGACATAGGTTAATCAAAATTTCCTTGAAAATCTTTCTGGTAAATATACGAGAACAACGGGGGGTTGGGGTAGGGCAGGGCAATCTCTGAATTTAATCAGGCTGCCTTGGCAGCAAGCGGTACAATTCTAACAAACCTGCCAAACACTGGAAACTACATTTGCCCTTTTCTAGCTACTTACTAGACAACACATAAAACAGGTCAGGAATTACAATATTTCTCAAAAAAAAAATCCATTTGTGTCACACTCTCTCAGCCTGTGATGCAACTTTACAACATTCACTTACCTGAGCTCTTCCCAACAACGTTTCTACTTCCTTATTATGCTCTATAGCAAGGTCAAAAGACTGAAGGAACTCTGACACGAAGGGATCCACTACTTTCTTATTAGTTTTGTATTTTTCATGCATTATCTTCAACAAACCACACTTCTTTACAGGTCCTAGAACAAAAACATTAAAGAAAAAGTTAGTTTGCGAAAATAGACAAAAAGAAAAAAAAAGTTATGTTCTTACCATAATGTTCCATCTGTGTTGCTCTTCATTCATTCATTACTGACAGGTGTCAGTTCCGTCCTAAAAACAGAGTTGGCCTTCATAACAAGCTCGCACCAGCCAAAAAAAACCCTCGATGTAATCTTACCCATACTGCCCCTCTCCCTGTTACCTCAGATCGAGTTTGCAAAAAAAGAAAGTGGAGGCTTTTTCTGAGCAAATTCCTTAACCCTGTTACATAAAAATATATATACATATATAATATATATATATATTTTTTAAACATATGCTGTTTTTAAAAGTAAGTGTTTTATATGAAATTGAAATATTTTGTATTTAGTATTTATGAATTGGTTAGAACAATGTGACAGTTTACCCCCCTTCCTTTGAGTTGGTTTATTACTGCTTATAATTGATTTATTGAATAATTGTTTAATTAAAATGAGTATAAATACTTGTATACTTTTACATTCTAACTTGTCTGAAGAAGTGCATGCATGGGCGTGCATGAAAGCGCTAACGAGTAAATACGAGTAAAAGTACTAGCATTGACTTGGCGTCATTTGTTCACTATCACTTCAGTATTTTCTTTTTAGTTTGTAGTTTTTTGTGTTTTCAAATTCCTTAACCCGGTATTTGAACCAAATCCGAACCTCCAGGAGTCTTTTGGAGGGCGAAGGAAGGTGGGATGTAATGAGCAAATTAAGATCAACAACACAGATGGAACATTTTGGTAAGAACACAACTTCTTTATCCAATGTTGTTAATCTTCATTCATTCATTACTCATGGGACAGAGTCCCAAGCTACTTTATGCCCTGGGAGGCCCTATGGAAGAACATTCCTGAGCACCACTGAACTGAAAGATGCTCTCTCCCCTGGAGAACAAATCCAATCTGTGATGAGTGGTAAAGGTATGAAGAGTAGCCCATGTAGCTGTAAGCACAAATATCATCCATGGAAACTCTTGAATGAAAGGCAACAGATGTTGCCATTGATCTGGTTGAATGTGCCTTGACATTAGTCAGTACAGGAATTTTATTATGTTGATAGGTAAAGCATATACAATTTCTCAACCACTTAGATAAAGTTACTTTAGAAACAGGTTTCCCCCAAGTGTGGTCCTGAATAAGATACAAAAAACCTGTCAGATTTTCCTTGTGATTTGGTTCTGTCCAAGTAAAACCATAATTGTCTACATCCATCCAGTAAATGCAGGCAGTACTCACCTTAATTAGAAAACCTGGGAAAGAAGACTGGCAGGTCAACTGCTTAACAGTCAAATCTGAAATCGCTTTGGGTAAAAAGGAGGGGTTAGTCCGGAGTGATACTCCGTCCTTATTAAACTCCATGTGGGGAGGCTTGTGCACAAGGCTTAAAGCTCAGATATTTACCCTGCTGAGTTAATAGCTACCAAGAATAGAGATTTCCAGGATAAAGACTTTACATCACAAGTGGCAGCAGGTTTGAAAGGAGATTGGGTCAAGAAATGTAGAACTAATGTCCAATTCCAAGGTTTGATTGACTCTTTGACGGGTGGTCTAATGTGTGAGACACCTTTTAAAAAGGTTTTACAGAAGCGATGAGCAATCAAGGAGTCGTCCGGGAAGCTGTTGTGGAAACTGGAAAAAGCAGCCAGGTGTACTCGAGTAGTGGAGGCTGACACTCCCAAACAGAGAAGGTGTGAAAGTGTAATACAGCACTAACTGTATCTGAGAAGGGGTCTAGACCTTTCTGTCCGAGACCAAATGATGAATCTCTTCCACTCATTGAGATAAAGTTTCCTGGTGGATGGTTTGTGTGAAGCCAGAATAATATTAAGTACAGGGGAGGATAAATTATTCTGTCTGGCAATTACTGGAAGTGGAGGAAAGTATAGCTGTGTACACTTACCATAAATGTAGACGTTAGTGTATTCACTGTTGCAGTCATCACACTTGAGTTATCTGCCTGCAGGTAGCCCTCAGTCGGCCCAAATACTACAGTCTTGGGATTTCTGCGTTGGATTTTATCGCCTCTTCCATGACGTCAGGTCGTCAGGGGTATAAAACATGCAGCCAACGCCACATCATCAGTTTTTCTTGCCCTAGATGTCAGGAGCCCCCAGAATAGGAAGCTATTACATGGTGTAGAACACCTCCAGTAAAAAGTAAATACCCCTGCCATAAAAGACGGCCATAAAGAGGATAGGTAAAAAGGATGGAAAAAGCCAGGGGGCTGGAGGGAGGGGAAACCAGGGCTGCAACAGTGAATACACTTGAGAGTGTTGAGTCCAAACACTTTTTAGGTACCATTGTAATTTCCTCATATGCAGTCTGGCATATGGAATTAGTAGTATGCAGGATGCCATGAATCCCAGGGCCTGCACAATTTTTCTTGCAGGGAGATAGGACTTTTTTGCCAGCAACTGAAAATATTGTGTCAGTTATCCTTGTTTGTCTGGCGTGAGATAAGCCATCTGGGCCGTTGTATTTAAGGAGGCACCCAGGAATATTATCTGTTGTGACGGCACTAGTTTTGACTTCTTTTCATTTACTGTGTACCCTAGAGAAATTAGCAACCTTTTTACAAACGCCAGATGTTTTAGAAGAATGTCCTTTCTCCCTGCTTGAATGAGGCAGTCGTCCAGGTATGGATATATTTGAATTCCTTTTTGTCTGCAAAATGCAATTACTGGTGCCAGGCACTTTGTAAAGACCCTGGGCGCAGTAGATAAGCCAAAGGGCAGTGCAGAGAATTGGTAGTGCATTGTACCAGTTTTGAATCTGAGGTATCTTCTGCAATCTTGTCTGATAGGGATATGCAGGTATGCCTCTCTGAGGTCCAAAGTAACAAGCAAAGCTTTCTTGCCGAGCATGGGAAGAAGCTGCTGTAGTGTCAACATTTTGAATTTTGGAACATCCAGGTAAGTATTTAGAGTTGAAAGGTCTAGTATGGGTCTCCAGTCTTTGTCCTTTCTGGGAACCAGGAAGAGTCTTGAGTAAAATCCTTGTCCTTGTTCCTGCTGTGGCACTTTTTGAATAGCTCTCATGTCCATGAGGGCTGAAATTTGTTTTTGAGCCTCTGCCCATTGATTTTGTGACAGGTTTGGCATTCCTTTTAGCCTTGGTAAAGTGTGAAAGTGGAACCTGTAACCTTGAGACACAATATTCAGAACCCATTTGTCTTGGGTGATTGTTTGCCAATTTTGAGAAAAAAGTGCTAGTCCCCCCCCCCCCTAAGGGGGCTGCCAAAAGGGAAGTGCTTGGCATGCGAAGAGGGAAGTCATTGGGACTGTTTCCTGTAAGGTTGAGACTTGTACTCAACCTCCTTTTGGGGTTGAGGTACCCCACTGTCGTTGTCTGTTAGAGCCTTGGGGTTGAGATCTGCCTCTTGGGCGTCTGTATCTGCCTCTCTGTGGCCTGACACTGGAAAGGACCAATTCTTTATAGGCCAATTTCTGCTAAATCGATACCTGTAAGAAATCTTTGACTGTTTGCATAAATTTAGCTTTATCCTCCATTTTCTTTAACACCTCTTCTGCCTTAACACCAAACAAGGTATCATGCTGTAAAGGAGCATCCAATAATATTGCCTTAACATGATCAGGTAAACTCTGTTCTTTTAACCAAGCATGTCTTCGAATCACAGAACCTGTAACTGCGGCTCTACAAGAGGCCTCTAAAGAATCAAAACCACATTGCAGAGTATGTTTTCCCACCTGTTCAACTGCATGCAATAAATCCTGCATTTCTTTATAGTCAGGAGCTTCTGAGCTTGTAAGCATTTTCTGTTTTAACTGAGCCATTAAATATTGTTGGTACTTAAGCATGTGAAACTGGCAATTTAAAGCCCTTACTGCTAAAGTTGCAGAAGTGTAAACTTTCTTCCCCCATCTAGCCAATGCTCTAGAATCTCTGTCAGAGGGGACTGGATTTTTTGCAATGGAAGCCTTAACCCCTTTGGGACCCTGGGAAATGGTTTCTGGGTCAGCAGAAGGGTTTTTATAAAGAAACTTGTGAGAGTCAGGGACTCTAATACCTGTCTGGCTTGGCTGGTGCAGGGGCCAAAGAATCAGGAGATAAGCCGGATTCAGAGAACACATCATCCACAATATCTAACACAGGCAGAATAGCAAGGGGCCTGTGCAGAGGCAATAAAAGGAAGTCCCTGAGCCTTTTCTTGGATTCTGAATAATCCTGACTTTCCCAATGGAAATGCTCCCTCATGGTATGTAAAGTTTCCACAAAAGAGTAATCCTCAGGAGGAGAGGCTGAAGGGATAGATTCTTCAGCATCAGAGTCCTCATAGGGGGGTAGAGAGTATCCCTGGTCTAAAGAGGAATCGGAGGAAATGGAAACCTGATCAAAGGAATCAGTCTGTATCCTGCCTAGGCCTTTTCTCAGGAGGGGGATGGGGACCCCTGATTAGAGTAATGAGGTCTTCGGCCATTTTGAGCATCTGTTTCTTGGGTATGGAGGACTGTCCAGGAGAATGCTGTACTTACTTCTTTGTCTTTAAAGGTGTTTTTGCCCTGGCTGTTGCTTTAATGGTAAGTTGTGAAGGACTGAAAACACCCTCAGAAGCAGATGCCTGCTCAGCGGCTCTGGACCCAGAGGGATTAGTTTCCGTAGGCCCAATACCTTGAGTTTCCAGAGGCCTAGTTGTGTCCACGTGGGAGTCCGAGGCGGCATGTGGTTCTGAGGTAGCGGGTGTCGGGGGCTGCGAAAGTGCCTCACTGAGAACCGGCGACTGGCCTAGAAGAGGCTTCGTCATCGGTTTTGGACCTCGGATGCCTGTCTTTATCCTTGTCTTTTGCGTTTTTTTATGAATTGCGGTCAGTTGTTCTGACGGCATTGTATAACTGAACCTTTGGCCAAAGTAGTGCAAAGCAAAATCAAAACGTCATTTTATAGTGTGTTTGTTAAATCTAGCACAAAACCGACAGCTAGTGACGTAATGATCAGGGCCTAGGCATGGAATACAGTAAGAGTGGAAGTCCTTATGAGGTATTTGCTTCCCACAAGAAATACAATTAACTTTTTCTGACATCGGTCTGAGGCAAGAAAAAAGTTTCCCCAACGGGGTACTTAGCTTTATTGAAGACTTCGAATCTGAAATTCGACTTCGAAAATCTCAGGAGTCGGCCGACCGGCACTTGCGAACTGCTTTTGCTTCGGGCACCGCACGGCAAGAAAGACAGAAGAAAATGGTGTCTGATGCATCTTGTATACCCCTGGCGCACTAACGTCAGGGAAGAAGCGACAGCAACCGACGCCGGACCAAGACTTTGGAACTCTTGCCGACTGCGGGACCACCTGACGGCAGGATAACCCAAGTGTAATGACTGCAGCAGTGTAACACGATGAACATCTACATTTATGGTAAATGTACACAACTGTACTATGTTCTTTGTGTTTCACTGTTGCAGTCATCACACTTGGGTTGATTTGCAAAGCTGAGGAAGGGTGGAAGCAGTCAAGAAGTGTTGGGGCTGGCTAGCAGGCCTTGTAAGACTGCTGTAGCAAATCCAGCTCTGGATTTAGAAAAATAAGTGGAAATGCTTAGTGAAGGTGTGTATGCTTAGTGAAGGTGTGGACAGAACTCCAGGGTGCAGCTTCCAGGATGTCCCTGGTGCAGACCCCCCTGAGAAATGCTGTAGAGGCTGAAGTAGCTGTAGTGGAATGAATTCTGATCCCAGAGGGGTAGGTTTTCCACGGTGCTTGTAGCAGAAATGGACGCAGTGTGCTATCCATTTGGAAATTGTTTGCTTCAAAATGGCCTTGTCCTCTGCCCCTGTAGCAAAGTTGACTAGTAGCTGGTCAGATTTTCTGAAAGGCTTAGTCCTGTCAAGGTAAAACCTAAGCTGTCTGTGCACATCCAAGGAGTGCAGGATCCTTTCCCATCTACTCTGAGGATTAGGGGAAAAGGTTGGCAAATGGATGGAGTGGTTTAAAGCCACACTGGATACCACCTTGGGCATAAAGGAAGGGTTAGTCCTGAGGGAAACCCTGTTAGCATGGAAATTAATGAAGGGCTCCACCACCATTAGTGCCTGTAACTCACACACTTCTTGCTGAAGTAAAAGATAGAAGTAAGGCTTTTTTCCAAGAGAGGAATTTTAACTCTGCTGAAGCAGCAGGTTCAAAAGGGGGAACTTTGTGAGCTTTTCCAGTACAAAGTTAAGGTCCCAGGCCGGGGTGGGAGCTCTCCTGGGGGGGGGGGGGGGCTTCAATTGTTAGCTCCTCTCAGGAACTGCTTGATGAGAGGGTGAGAAAAGAGGAGGCTCAGTATTATAATGAGATGAGATGGCAGAAGCATGACTCTTAATGAATGAGAAGGATAGGTCTCTGTGGAGCAGCTCTGCTAGGTAATCAAGGATTTGAGCTAATCTGGGCACAGCAGTGTCCTTTCCTTGAGACCGACTCCAAGAACAATATCTTTTCCACTTTTCAGCATAGGAAGTACTAGGACTTCTGGCCTCAAGGATGATGTCCAGCACCTGTTTGCTGAGGGATGCTGGTGGTGTATTCATGGGAAAAGCCGGCTGCAAAGTTTAGGGTTTGCAGCTGTGGATGCAAAATCTGTCCCTCCTGCTGAGACAGCAGGGAAGGTGTCTGATGTAGGTGCCAGGGTGGCACTGCTGTCAGACTGAGTAGGAGTGGGTACCAGTGCTGGCGTGGCCAGTCTGGTGCAATAAGGATTGCCCTTGGCTTGTCCTGTTTGATCTTGAGTAGTACGTTTGAGAGGAGGGCCAGAGGAGGAAAGGCATAAATTGAGATGTTTTCCCATGTAAAGGATAGGACATCCACCTTCCAGGCTCTGCTGTGAGGGTTCCGGGTGCAAAATTTGTTCAATTGGTGGTTTTGGGGGAGGCAAAAAAGTCCACCTCCAAAGTTCCCCACCACTGGGTTAGAAGTTTGAATGAGTTGGGTTCCAGTTTCCAATTCCAGTAGATTTCTGCTCAAGTCATCTGCCAGTGAATTTTGCTTGCCTGGCAGGAACTGAGCTCGTAGGTGAACCTGGATGCTCAAGGCTGTGTTCCACAAAGCCATGGCTAACCTGCAGAGTGGGTAAGAATGAGTCCCTCCCTGCTTATGTATCACATAACTGTGGTGTTGTCAGTCTTTATCACGAGTTGTCCTGGAAGGATAAGGTATTTAAAGACTGTCAGAGCATTCTGTACAGCTAGCATCTCTTTTTGATTGATATGCAGGGGAATTTGTCCTGGGCTCCATTTGCCTTGAATGCATTTGCCTGCCATGTGAGCCCCCCATGCATAGTCTGATGTGTCTGTTGTCAGGGTTTGGGCAGCGAGGGATTGAGTGAAAGGAAGTCCCTTGTTGTGGTTGCATGCTTCTGCCCACCAAAGGAACTCTGCCCTTAGACGAGGTATGATAGAAATCACGGTTTCCAGGTCCTGAGAATGTTGACACCAGAGACTTTTTAAGTACCACTGAAGTTTCCTCATATGCAGTCTTGCATACGGAATTAGCAAAATGCATGAGGCCATGAACCCTAGGGCTTGCAGTATTTTCCTTGCAGATAGCTAGGTTTTGCTGGCCATTAGTTTGAAATAGTTTGTCAGATGGACCTGCTTTTCTGGGGTGAGGAATGCCATCTGGAAAGTTGTGTTCAAACTTGCTCCCAGGAATACAATTTGTTGGCTGTGCACCAGTTGTGATTTCTTTTTGTTGATGGTGTATCTCAGTGAAGTTAGAAGTCTTTTTTTACAAATGCCAGGTGCTGAAGTAGCAATTCCTGACTGTCTGCATGAATCAGGCAATCATCCAAGTATGGGTAGATTTGAATATTTCTCTGCCTGCGGTATGCAATGGCTGAAGCCAGGCATTTTGTGAATACTCTGGGTGCAGTAGATAAGCCAAAGGGAAGTGCAGAGAACTGATGGTGCATACAGCCTGCCCTGAAACAGATATTTCCTGCAAGACTCCCTTACGGGATGTGCAGATAAGTTTCTTTTAAGTCTAGGGTGACTAACCAGGCATCCTTGGCTAGCATAATAAGAAGCTGTTGCAGTGTAAGCATTTTGAATTTGGGGACCACCAGAAAGGTGTTGAGAAAGTACAGTTGTGTACACCTACCATAAATGTAGATGTTCGAGTGTCTTCACTATCGCAGTCATAACTGTAGGGTGTTCCTGCCGGCAGGCAGCCCGAGGTCGGCCAGAATTCCAAAGTCTGGGTCCGGCGTCGGCTGTACCAGCCAGTACCCGGACGTCAGAACGCAGAGGTATAAAGCAGTCAGCAGACGCCATCTTCTCCAGCCTTTCTTGCCCCAGATGTCAGAAGCCCCCAGTAAACCAAAAGGTGTCCAAAAAGGAAACACAAATACACCACAAAAGAAGTGGAAGAGGAAACAACAATAATAAGAGGGGATAGGAGGGAGGGAAACACCGACTGCAACAGTGAAGACACTCGAACATCTACATTTATGGTAGGTGTACACAACTGTACTATGTTCTTCGTGTTTCACTGTTGCAGTCATAACTGTAGGGTGGAATCCCAAAGCAGTGAGAAAGGGAGGAGGCTATGCAGTAGAAGGGGCAGCAAGAAGACCCTGCAAAACAGCAGAGGCAAAGCCTGCCCTAGACTTAGAATACAGAGGGAGATTACAGTGCTTGGAAAAAGTATGCACTGAACTCCAAGTGGCAGCTTCCAAAATATCTTTGGTAGGAACTCCTCTGAGAAAAACTGCTGAAGTGGCAGCTGCTCTAGTAGAATGACTTCTAACAGTACCTGGAATCTGTTTCCCATAGTGAGAGTAACAAAACCTAATTCCATGAGCAATCCATTTGGAAATGGTTTGTTTAGAAATAGCCTTACCTAGAGAACTGGAGGCATAAGAGATAAGCAATTGATCAGTTTTCCTGAAAGCTTTAGTTTTGTCCAGGTAAAATCGTAGCTGTCTGTGTACGTCCAATGAATGTAAAATCCTTTCCCCTTTATTTTGAGGCTTAGGAAAGAAGGTAGGAAGGTGAATAGTCTGATTTAGAGCCACTTTCGAAATCACCTTAGGCATAAATGTAGGACTGGTCCTCAAGGAAACTCTGTCTTGGTGGAAAATAATATATGGTTCCACAGCCATGAGAGCTTGCAACTCTGAAACCCTTCTGGCAGAAGTCAATGCTAACAAAATAGCTGTCTTCCAGGAAAGGAACTTGATATCTGAAGCCGCAGCAGGCTCAAAAGGAGGCAAAGTAAGTTTCTCCAAGACATAATTAAGATCCCAAGCAGGAACAGGAGGAGTTCTGGGAGGTCTTAAATTCTTAGCCCCTCTCAAAAATGGTCTCATCAATTGGTGAGAAAAGATGGGAGGATCAGTGTTGAAATGAGTTGAGATAGCAGAAGCATGAATTTTGATGGATGAAAAAGAGAGGCCTTTAAGCAAAAGGTCTGAGAGGTAAAGTAAAAGAGGAAATATCAGGTGAAATAGGGTTAGAGCCTCGGTCCTGCATCCAAATACAAAATCTTTTCCATTTAGAAACATAAGATTTCCTAGTGCTAGGTCGTCTAGCTTCTAAAAGAACATCCAAAATTTGTTTGGGAAGAGCAGAAGGAATCAAAGACCCTTGAAGAGCCAAGCTGCCAGACATAGGGTCTTGAGTTGAGGGTGTAGCATCTGACCCTGATGCTGGGACAGAAGAGAAGGGTTCAGAGGAAGAATCCAAGGAGGTTCCAAGAACAGGTGAATTAAGGTTGGATACCAAAACTGCCGAGGCCAATTGGGAGCTATCAGAATGATTAACTTGGGCTTGTCCTGTTTTATTTTCAGCAATACCCGAGGAAGAAGTGGAAGAGGAGGGAAGGCATATCCCGAAAGGTTCCTCCAGCTGAATGACAGGGCATCCACTTTCCAAGCTGTTTTGTGGAAGGACCTGGTGCAAAAGAGAGGAAGCTGATGATTGAGATGGGATGCAAACAGATCTGAGGACAACCTCAAACTGCAGTAATCTTGCTGAATAGGGCTGGGGTCCAGCATCCATTTGTGAGGATCCAAAAGGTTTCTGCTTAGGCTGTCTGCAAAGAGATTCTGTTTTCCTGGAATGAATTGAGCTTGAAGATGTAGATTCAGATTTAAAGCAGTGTCCCATAAATTCATGGCTAGTCTGCAGAGGGGGTAAGAATGAGAGCCCCCTTGCTTATGTACCACATGACTGTGGTATTGTCTGTGCGAATCAGAAGAGGCCCCGGATTTAAATGTTTTTGGAAGGATAGAAGAGCATTTTGAACTGCCAACATTTCCTTCAAGTTGATGTGCCAGGCTAGATGCTTCTTTGTCCAAGAACCCTGCTGGCAAAGATTTTGAAAATGAGCTCCCCAAGCATAATCCGAAGCATCCGTGGTTATGGTCTGAGAAGGTTGAGGCAGGCGGAAGGGCTTCCCTTCGTTTAAAGTACAAGCCCTGGACCACCAAAGGAACTCCTTCTGGAGGCAGGGAATCAGTGGAATCATTGAGTCCAGACTGTGGTAATGCTGTGACCATACACTCTTTAAGTACCATTGAAGTTTTCTCATGTGAAGCCTTGCATTTGGAATCAACAGGATGCAAGAAGCCATGTAGCCCAATGCCTGCAGGAATTTCCTTGCAGTGAGCTGAGTTAAAGTAGCCAAGGTTTTGAAAATTGAGGCCAGCTGTAATTGTTTTTCTGGAGTGAGGAAGGCCCTTTGCAAGTTTGTGTCTAGAAAACCTCCCAAAAAGATCATTTGCTGAGAGGGGATCAAATGTGACTTTTTTATGTTCACTGAAAATCCCAGTATCAGGAGAAGACGTTGAACAAAATGCAGATGCTGAAGCAAAAGGTCTTTGCTGTCCGCCTGAATCAGGAAGTCGTCCAGGTAGGGGTAAATTTGGATCCCTTGGAGTCTGCAATAAGCTACTACTGGAGCCAGGCACTTGGTAAAGACTCTGGGCACAGTGGATAAACCAAAGAGCAGTACAGAGAATTGAAAGTGCCTCGATCCTGCCTTGAACCGGAGATATTTCCTGCGTTCCTGCCTGATGGGGAAGTGTAGGTAGGCTTCTTTCAAGTCCAATGTCACCATCCAGGAATCCTGGGAGAGCACTGGAAGAAGTTGTTGTAAAGTAAGCATCTTGAATTTTGGAATTTCCAAGAAAGTGTTTAATACCGAAAGGTCCAGAATTGGTCTCCATGAATTTTGCTTTCTTGGAACTAGAAACAGTCTTGAGTAAAAGCCTTTTCCCATCTCTGAAAGTGGAACAGGCTCTATGGGTCTCATGGCCAATAAGGCGTCCACTTGATTTAAGGCCTCTGACCACTGATGTTTTGGCAGATCTGGCCAACCGATAGACCTTGGCAGAGTATGAAAGTGGAACTTGTAACCTTTTAAAATCACGTCTAAAACCCATTTGTCCTGGGTAATCAGAGTCTAATTTTTGTAGAAGAGAGAAAGTTTTCCTCCGAGAGGGGCTTCCAGGCAAAGAGGACCTGTAGCCCAGCAGAGGGAGTCATTGGGTCTGCTTCCTTTGTGATTGAGATCCGTCTTCACCCCTTCTAGGTGATGAAGCAGTCCATTGTCTGGACCTGTAAGAGGCCTGTGCCTGAGCTCGACCTCTGGGGCGACTATATCTTCCCCTTTGAGGCCTGTCAGACGTGGGAAAGGATCAATTTTTGGAGGGCCAATTTCTAGAAAATCTAGGAGGCTGAGCCTGTAAGAAGTCTTTCACAGTCTGCATAGATTTTGCTTTTTCTTCCATCTTTTTAATAACCTCCTCAGCCTTGGATCCAAATAAAACATCATGCTGAACAGGGGCATCTAACAGTTTAGCTTTAACCTGCTCAGGTAAATTCTGCTCACGAAGCCAAGCATGTCTCCTGATAACAGTACCAGAGGCTGCGGCCCTGCAAGAAGCTTCCAAAGCATCAAAACCACAATGTAAACTATGTTTGCTAACTTGTTCAGTTGCATGCAATACATCCTGTAATTCCTTGTCCTCTGCACATGCAGGAAAGGTAGAAAGCCTTTGCTTTAAAACAGATAAAAGAAATTGCTGATACTTGAACATGTGAAACTGGCAATTTAAAGCTCTAATAGAAAGAGTAGCAGAAGTATATACCTTTTTGCCCCATCTGTCCAAGGCACGAGAATCCTTTTCAGAGGGGATAGGATTTTTAGAAGAAGCGGCCTTAGCAGCCTTAGAACCCTGAGAAATAGTTTCAGGATCTGCAGAAGGGTTCTTGAATAAGAATTGATGGGAATCAGGGACTCTGTAGAATCTATCAGGCTTAGAAGGTGCAGGCGGCAAGGAATCCTGATTCAGGTTAGCCTCAGAAAAAGCATCATCCACAATATCAAGTACAGGAGAAATAGCCAAAGGCCTGTGTTGAGGGAGAAGGAGAAATTCCCTAAGTCTCTTCTTGGAAGCAGAGTAATCCTGACCTTCCCAATGAAAATGCTCTCTCATCTCATGTAAGGTTTCCCCAAAAGAAAAATCTTCAGGGGGAGAAGCAGAGGGTATAGAGTCCTCTGCATCAGAATCCTCATAAGGAGGAAAAGAATAATCCTGATCAGAGGAAGAGACAGAAGACACAGAAGCCTGATCAGAGAAATCATAAGGTATATCCTGTCTAGGCCTTTTTTCAGGAGGGGGGTGAGAACCCCTAATCATTGTAAGCAAATCCTCAGCCATCAGTAGTAACTGCTTCTGGGTCTTGGGAGCTGTATCCGAGGCAACCTGAGAAGAAATCCTTGGTTTAACAGGAGTCTTTGACTTTGCCTTTGTAGAAATAGTGATACGAGAAGGCCTGAAAACCCCCTCAGAAGCCGGTACCTGCACAGCGGTTCTGGACCCATCTGAAGGAGCGACGTCCGAAGGTCCTGCAGCAGATAAAATATTAGGCCTAGAAGGCTCCCCATGGGAGTCCGTGTCGGCCATCGGTTCCGAAGTGGCGGACGACAGGGGCTGCAAAAGCACCTCACTGACGACCGCCGAACCCGAAGCTGGCTCCGGCTGCAAAGTATCCTGTTTGGACCTCGGAGGCCTATCCTTGTCCTTGCGTTTCTTTTGAATTCCGATTGTCGGTAAGGTATCCGACGACATCCTGTAATTGAATCATCTACCGAAATAATTCAAGGCCCAATCGTACCTACGCTTGATAGTGCGAGAATTAAACCTGGCACAGAACCAACAGCAAGAAACATCGTGATCAGGGCCTAAGCAAGGTAAACAGTAAGAGTGGAAAACTTTATGAGGTATTTGTTTTCCACACGATATACAATTATTGACTTTTTCTGATATCGGAGGAGCAAGAAAAAGATTCCCCAACGGGGTACTTAGCTTGAGAAGAGAAGTAAAAACTTCGGACCTACGACAATCAAAGCACGTGGTCTTGAATGTGCCAACCAACGACTTGCGAGCTTCTTTCCACCGCATGGCAAGAAAGACTGGAGAAGATGGCGTCGGCTGACGGCTTTATACCTCTGCATTCTGACGTCAGGGTACTGGCTGGTACAGCCGACGCCGGACCCAGACTTTGGAATTCTGGCCGACCTCGGGCTGCCTGCCGGCAGGAACACTCTACAGTTATGACTGCAACAGTGAAACACGAAGAACATCTGACAGATCCAGGATAGGGCACCAAGAGCTCTCTTTTCTGGGCACCAGGAAAAGTCTGGAGTAGAAACTCTGTCCCCTTTGTTCTACTGGAACAGTTGAATGGCCCTGATATGGAGAAGGTACCACCTTATTCACCACCGTAACAGGTACAAGCAAGCAAAATCTAAGGGTAATGCTACTCAATGCTAGAAGTCTAAACCTCAAAATGCACTCACTCGAGGCACTCCTTAAAATGGAGAACATTGACATCTGTGCAGTGTTCACACCACACCTTTAGGCCACCTAACCCAGAAAGAAGCACTAAAGGCGGAGTCGTGTCCATATTCATTAAGGATATCCACACCTCCAGGCTAGTTGCACAGCATAATGCATCCGAGATTATCCAAGTGCAACTAACTCTGGGCAAGACCGCAATCCAAATTGTAGCTTGCTACAGACACCCCACCATGCCCCAGGATTCACACTACATTTCTTGATACACTGGAAAGTATTAGGGTACAACCCAACACCCTAATAATGGGCGATTTCAACTACCCCACCATTAACTGGGAAAACTACTCATGTACCAACTCTTGCTCAACGTTTTCTAGAATTCATAAATTCCAAAGCCTTGGATCAACTTATTCACACCCCCACCAGGGGCAGCAATATCCTAGACCTGGTCATTACCAACATGGGAAACGGGTGTTCCACACCAGAGGTCAATTCCTTGTTGGTCAGATCCGACCACAAGCTAATCAGCCTAGACATCCACATCCCACCCCCAGCCCCAGTTAGGGAAACCATCGTAAAAAACTTCTCCAAAGCCAACTTCACACTTAAGACAGAAGTGGCAAACTTCATGACACCCATGCAGACGGACAATAGAGGTATGACTGCTGAATCCTACACAAATGCACTTTATAAGCACTTACACGAGTGCATGGATCATGCTATCCCTAATAGAACCAAGATGTTATCCTCCAAAAAAAGGAAGCAAATCTGGTGGTCCTCTGCCATAAACAAACTCTACAACAGAAGAAAGAAACTGTTGCAAAAAGAGTAAAATGCCATGACTGGAGGAACTCCCTTGGTCAACCTCAGTAAGAAGCTGAGATCCCTCATAAAATCCTCCAAAGCCAGTTACGAAAACAAAATTGCCACTGACTCTAAAGACAACCACAAAGCAATCTATAGCTATGTCAAGAATCTAAATGGGAGCACTCAGATCTGCTCCGAGTTACAGCACAATGGCACTAAATATACAGAACCAACTGATATTGCCAACATCCTAGCAGACAGAAGGGGGTAAAGTTAGCACTGAACCTCACCCCCTAGAGGGCCCATCTCTATACCAGAAGAATGCAAAGTTCCTATAATCACGGCTGCACAGGTAAAAAACACAATCTCCAAAGCCAAGAACACAGCATCCATGGGACCTGACAATATCCCAGGCTGCGTTCTACATGAACTACAGAATGAACTGGCACCCTAGCCAAGTACCATGTTCAATCATTGCCTCACCTCAGGCTTTGTACCCACTGAATGGCGCACCGTGACGGTTATCCCACTCCACAAAGGGGGAGCCACAACGGACCCCGGGAACTACCGCCCCATTAGCCTGATGAGCCTGGTCTGCAAGGCCATGGAGCATATCATTGTGGAACTCAAACAAAGACATTGGTAATCTCCAAACTCTGGACCCTACCCAGTTTGGATTTGTAAAAGGCAAATCATGTCTCCTAAACCTGATTGACTTCTTTGAAGCAGTCACCAAAGCCATAGATGAGGGTAAAATGGTTCACACAGCTTATCTAGATCTCGCCAAGGCTTTCGACACCATCCCCCACTCTGGAATTATAGATAAGCTCACTAAACTAGGTATAAATCCTTATGTCACAAGATGGGTTGCCAACTGGCTCACGGACAGAACCCACACTGTGAAAGTAGCGGATTCCAAATCCGACATCAGACCAGTGACAAGTGGAGTACCACAGGGTTCAGTCCTGGGTCCTCTCCTGTTTGGTATCTACTTCTCTGAAGTGCAGGCCAACACAGAAGGTCTTTGGATAACAAAGTTTGCAGATGACTGCAAACTAGGAGCCATAATCGAAACTCCTAACGATGTGGACAAACTACAAAAGGGCTTCACTGAGACATATACCTGGTGTCAAAGCCATGCCCTGAAGCTCAATGCCAAAAAGTGTATGGTCATCCACTTTGGTAAAAACTCTGCACCCATGAACTACCACATAGCTGGCAGTCTACTTAATGCCGAAAATGTGATGAGACCTTGGGACACAGGAGGACAGTAGTCTCTTTGATAATCACATCGCCACAGTGGTCAGGAAATCCTTCTACGTGGCTCATCTCACAAAAGAATTCTCATCCAAAAAAAAAAAAAAAAAAAGATCATTGTTCCCCTCTACTTATCACTCATTAGACCCATTATAGAGTACAACGCCCCTTTTGGTATGTACCTCACAAGACATCTACAACAACTGGAAAGACCACAGAAATACCTCACAAAGAGGATTACTGGCCTCAAACAGATGCCCTATGCAGACAGTCTCAAAAAACTACAGCTTTACTCCATCGCATATCGCCTACTCTGGGGCGATCTCTGCCTAACATACAAAGCTATGTCAAACCCAGAGCTATTGGACATGCTCCACTTAAAGAAATCCCAGTACCTCCGAGCTACACGCTCTAGGGACCTAAACCTTGTCACCACAATAAACAGAACATGCTGGAGGGATAGATTCCTGTCCCAGAGACTTCCCATACTCTGGAACAGACTACCTATCTATGTCAAACAGAGCTCCTCATTAGCACTCTTCAAGAAAAATCTTGATGATTGGATGAGAAATGGGAAATTCACCCCGGGGATCACTTCTGTGGCTCTGATAGACAGGGGCACAGGAAAATAAATTTCTTGGGTGGCGAAAGCCAGGGTACATTTTTTGGCTAAGCTTGTACGGGCCCTAGGGCCGATAGCCTAGTACCTACCTATGAACCTATAAGGAATTGTACTTGCTTTTGAGCCTCTGCCCATTGGTTTGGAGGAAGGTTTGGCAACCCGCTTGGTGCTGGCAGTGAGTGGAAGTAGAATTTGTATCCCTGGGATACAATGTTTAGAACCCATTAGTCCTGAGTAATGGATATCCGGTTTTTTGCATGAAGGGCGAGTTTTCCTCCTAGGGGTGTAAGTACTTGGGTATGGCTGGCAGAGATAATTGGAAAGTCATTGTGAACTTTTTCCATAAGGGGGTGGCTTACCACTCCCTGGTTTTGAGGTGGAAACACTCCATTGTTTAGATCTCTGCACACCCTGATACTGTAGTCTTTGTGGTCTGTTTCTCCTGGGTTTGGACTGAGAAGGCCTGAGAGGGACTGGAAAGGACCAGTATTTTGAAGGCCAATACCTATTGAATCTAGGTGGCTGCACCTGTAAGAAATCTTTGACCGTTTGCATAGATTTAGCTTTTTCTTCCATCTTTTTAAGAACTTCTGCTTTTGTGCAAAACAAATGCGCCTGATTTAATGGAGCATCAAGCAATTTTGCTTTGACATTTTCAGGCAAGACTTGTTCTTTCAGCCAAGCATGCCTTCTCAGTACAGACCCAGTGACAGCAGCCATGCAAGATGCTTCTAAGGCATCAAATCCACAAGTATGTTTACTAACTTAGTTTGCAGAATGCATTAACTCTTGTAAATCTTTATTTTCTACACAATCTGGAAGTAAAACCATTTTTTGTTTAATTAGTTCCATAATATGTTGCTGGTATTTCGACATGTGAAACTGGCAATTCAAAGCCCTGATGGCAAGAGTTGCAGAGGTATATACCTTCTTAACCCATCTGTCTAATTAGACTAATAAGGTCTTCAGCCATTCTAAGCATTTGTTTTGTGGCATGGGAGGATGAGCATGCACTTTGGACGTAGGTTTTCTAGGCGTAGTGCGAACTCTGGGCCTGAGTTTTAGTAGGAAATGAAGATGTCAGTTTAATATGAACATCGGTAGGCTGGAATACACCCTCAGAAGCCAGTGCCTGCACAGCGGCTCCGGACCCATCCAAGGTAGAGACATATGCAGGTTCCATAGTCGAAGAAGCATCTCACGGCATACCAGACTCTGAATGGGTCTCAGCAGAGGCCTGCGAATCTGTAGAAGCGGGCATCAGGGGCTGCAAAGTCGCCTCACAGAGTACTGGCGGACTGGCGACAAGCTTAACAGAAGCATAGTCAGCAGTTTTTGACCTATGCGGTCTGTCTCAATCTGCGCTTTTTCGGAAGATCGGTAGTCGGATGGCTTACTGAAGCTATTTCAGAATATGGAGAACAAGAGCGAAATAATTTGGCTACAAAAATAGCCTGACAACAAATGGTTTGGGCATTAAACAAGGCACAAAACAGACACCTAGGGACGTCGTGGTCTGGGCCTAACCAGGTGACGCAGTAAGAATGAAAATCTCCAAGGTATTTGCTTTCCACAGGCAAAACAATTGTTAATTTTTTCTGACAACGGTTAGAGCAAGAAAAAAGAATCCCCAACGGGGTACTTAGCTTTAGAAGGCTTCAGGTCTGAAACTCAAACGAAAATTTCAGGTACCTGCCGACTGAGGGCTACCTGCAGGCAGATAACCCAAGTGTGATGACTGCAACAGTGAAACATGAACATCCAAGCTGTCAGCTTGAGACTCGATATGTTCGGGTATACCAACCCCTGTGGATTTAACAGTAATTCCAGAGTTGGATCCAGAATTGACAGTTGGTATACTAGATGAGGCCAGAGGAAATGAAAGCAAGCTTGTTGAAGCCAAAACAGGGCAATGAGATTACTCTACTTCTCAACCGAAAAGTTTTCTTTAGGAATTGCGCGATCAGAGATGGGGGGCATAAAGAAGTCCCATAGGGCAATTGTGTACTAGAGCATCCCTTGGGTACTCACCCCAGAGGGGGAATTAGGGCAAAGTAGCTGCTGCACTTGTGGTTTGCCGGGAAAGCGAACAAATCGCAGCAAGGCTGGCCCCAGGAACTGAGGATCTCTGCCACTATTACAGGGTTAAGGGACCACTCGTGAGGCAGCAGGATGTATCTGCTCAGCTTGTCTGCAATTATGCTGGAATCCCTCGGAATGTGCTTTTCTGTCAGAAAGTGGTTGGAAGACATTGCCCATTGCCAAATTCTCATGGCTTCTCAACACAACGGGTAGGATTTGGTCCTTATTTGTTTGCTGATGTACCAGACTACGGCCATGTTGTCCGACTGGATAGCAATTGTTCCTGAAGGGATGGCAGATTGGAATGCCTGCAATGCTAGAAGCACTGCCCTCAATTCTAGAGCAATGATATACAGGTTGGCCTCCATGGGTGACCAAGTGCCTTGGACTGCCCTTCCCTGTAAATGCCCCCCACCCCATCAGTTAAACATCCATGGTCACTGTGGCTTTGGGCTGAGATGGGGAGAAGGGGAGACTCCACAGAGCATTTTGTGGCTTCATCCACCAAATTAAGTCTTGTTTGCAATGATCTGTGTGGATCTGAAAGGATATAGGATGAGTCAACTGAGACTACTGTGTCGCTATGAGCCACTCTAGCAGTCTCATGCGTAGTCTTGCTAGGGGAACTATAGTAATTGATGCTGCCACTGATCTAAGTAGTTGAAAGACTGCATGAGCTGAAACCTTGTCCTGAGAGAGTATCACTCGGAGTTGACATCTTAGTCACTGCAACTGTGAAGTGGGGGAGAGGCAAGACGGAGTGCCAAATTTTGCCCCAATGAATTCTAGATTTTGAGTAGGAGCCAACGTGGATTATTCTTAGTTTATAGAGATCCCCAAGGATTTTGATAGCTTTAGGGTATAATGTAAGGCTGTTTACCAGTAGACGCTTGGTGGGGGCAGTAAGGAGCCAATCATCCAAATACAGAAACACCCGGAATTCTTGCAGTCTCAAGCGAGCAGTCACCACTGCCATGCATTTGGTAAACACTCTGGGAGCTGTAGAGAGACCAAAGGGCAGCGCTTGAAATTGGTAGTGAATGACTCTCAGCCAAAAGCGGAGGAATCTTCTGGAGCATTTGTCCATTTTTATGTGGTAATATGCATGCTGGAGATCTATCAACCACATCCAATAGTCTTTGTCCAAAAACGAAGGACAGGCTGAACAGTGACCATCCGGAATTTTGCCTGACGAACTTGTTTAGGATGCAGAGGTCCAAAATTGGCCTCCAGTCCCCTGGTTCTTTGGCACTAAAAAGACCCTGGAGTAATAACCGGATCCTATTTCGTCTGGTGGGACTATTTGGATGACTTTTTTTGAGCAGCGTTTGAATTTATTGAGCTGCTGCCTCCCTTTGACTGGGTGGAACATTGGGGATTTGTCTTAGCGGCCTTGGGAAGAGATCGAAGGGGATATTGTAACCTCTGGTTATCATCTGCACCCAAAAATCTGTTATGGATTGCTAGGCAAGGTGGTGCAGACAAAACAGTCCCCCAACTGCTTCCAGAGGTAAGCAACCAGGACGCTCTTCAGGGAGCACTGATAGGGCTGTAGAATCCCTGAATCCCAGATTACGCGGACCCCCTCTGCAGAGTCTTCCTGATGAGTTTTCCCTCTGCCCCGGGGAGAAAACTCACAACTTCTGTCGCAGAAAGGACCCTGTGACTTTTTGTACCATACCTTTCCACTCCTCCGATTCCTAGAATAAGAACGCTGGGGGGGGGGTGTGTGTGAAAAAATATACGCCCATGTTAGACAGGGTCTTGCCATCCTTATCACACCTGGCTGTGTCCTTTACCTTTGGGTCAAAAAGAGAGGAAGCATCAACAGGAGCGTTGACAAAAGAGGATTTAAAGGGGTCTGGCAAAGTCACATAAGCGCATCCGGGCATAACGTATCAAAACACCACCTGCTGCTCTAGCCACCTCTTCCGTAGTATGAGAACTCAGCCATATGGATCAATTAGAAATGGATTCCAGGGTGGCAAGCTGTGAAGCAACTTTATCACGTACCTCATCAGAAACTGCTCCTGCTACAGTTCCTGAGAGGTCCGTAATTAAGTCTCTCAGGAGACAGGTAAAATGTGCTAAGTAATTCAAGGACTGAATGGCAAAAGGTCAGTGAAGCATATACCCGCTTCCCTAGTCCATCCATCATCCGAGATTCCTTGTTTGGAGGATGGGTAGTACAACTCTCCTCAGCGAGTTCTTTCCTAGTGGCTCCCACCACCCCTATAGCATCTACTGCCAAGCCTTTGGACCAATTCGGAAATTCCTCTGATAGGGACAGAATTTTGTCTGGTCCTGGGGGATAGGTTCAGCAGTGCCAGAAGTCTTCCATGCGCACTGCACGATGAGCTGGATTAGTTGATCTGCAGGCAGGGTCACCCTATGAGGTAGAGGATCAAGCATGAAAAGCCTGCAAGAATACACAGACTC